>NC_090884.1:61942870-61945370 GCF_036669925.1 Montipora capricornis
TTGGCATTTTATTACTAACTAGTTTCGTACTGCACAAGAAGTGCAGCACTCCTCAGATAAAATAGCCAGATGAAAAGTTCGTTACAACACTTGCTTGCTTGCTAACTAGTTAGTAATAAAATGCCAAGCCATCCCTTTTGTTGATCACATCACCTGGACCATATTAACGCTCTGGTTCTACTATTGAGCACTCAATCAGCAGACGTGCAACAAATGAAATGATATATATATATAGCCAGTCCCACATAATGTAAAGTGGCACAAGACATGAAGTGTGGGGAAATTATAGGGTAAAAGAAGTATACATGATAAGGCTTTCAATAATGCTCCTGAAACTTTAATAAAGTAGTGAACAAATATTTATAAAGTATCTATGCTAATTACATAATTTCAACATTTAAGTGCTAAAATCATGCACACATTCATGCATTGACTTCGCACTCTGTACATTCCAGAATACTAATACTAATGTTACATCCCCTTCTCTTCACACTCATTCCATACATATTGAGACCAAACTGTCAGTCCCAGAATTGAATCTGATTACAATGATTGGAATGGCCACTGAAAGTTCTCATCCTTGTCCATTGACACCCACCACAATCACATGTTCACTGAGCAATTGGGCATGCCCTCAATAAGCCGCTGGACAAAAAATTTCTTTTAAAATCAAAGGCCCTTGGAACCAACTCATTCATGTTTATGCAATAGGAGCAACCAACTTGATTAATGAACAATGTTGCAATAAGCTTGTGAGTGAGGCAAATGTGGAGAAACTTACAGAAAATCACTTATGTCCCACATGCAAAACTATTTCAGTCCCCTATCAGACATAATAGAGATTGGCCATCTACGGCAACCGTTTACTGTTTGCGTGACGTACGGTTAAATTGTGGACTTGTTTTGATACGGAATAACAAGTGCCTACTGACAAAATAATTTGTGTATCACATTCTCGGGGTGGTTACAACCATTTAGTGTTAACAGACTGAGTTTCATGTTATTCGAAAGACCCTTTTTTTAGTACCAGTGAGTAAGCATCAACAGAATAATGGCACTGTTTTTTTTGTCCGTCACACAACACTCAAAGCCTGTCATGGCATTGTCTGTTGAAGCGCCCAAATCTCTGACTATCAGCAAGTTCTCCCGAGTTTCTTCCTGTAATTTCCACTGTTTGCAAGGGGTCTTAATTTTCATGGTACGAAAACTAATACCGTGGGGTTTTAGGTCTTAGTTTTTGTCAAATTTCCAATTGTTTTTTTACTTGAAGACTGTGCAAAGTTGAGTATGAATAAATAAAATTATAAATTGCCAGACAACAGAGATCAGACTTCCACTCAAGGTGTTTGATTCCTTCTCTGAGTATCCAACCATAAAAAGTAACTAGAGAATTTGCCATTTGGTTTCGGTGTTGTACATAACATATTAGAAATAACATATTAGAAATACAGCTCACTTATCCGACGGCGAAAGATGCAGTTGTTGTCAAAGTCCATTATTTGTTGCTTAATTAAAAAGATTCCAGATAGTCATTTGTCACCGCTTTTGTTTATCAAACTGACGTTCCATTCTTGAGCTCCAAAAGGATATATTTTGTTTGAAGATCCAAAAGAAAAAACCATTAGTGTTACATCGGCTGCCGTCATTGCAGTATTTGAGTCCCATCTAAGTTGCAGAAAAATGCCTTGGCTCGGCTTTGGCTCGGCTTGGGCTCAGCTTTTACGATGAGAGTATCTTATAGGATATATCATATATCATTACTTGCATGAACTAGGGGACTGGTCATTATTTACAGGTGGGGGGGGGGGGGATAGGCACTGGTGAAAATGAGATTTTTTCAGGCCCCCTTTGTAGAAAACACAAACTTTAGTGACCCCCCCCCCCCAATTAAAAACTACATATAACATATAACATATATATATATACATACTACATATAAGTGCCCAAAAAAGGTAATTCCAACAAAGGTGCAACAATTTTTTCAAATGCTTCTACTTCCCAAGTAATTGAAAGTCAAAACCTGAGGTTGGAAGATCTCGCAACATTATCATTGTCTCAAGTGAAGAATCTAAAAATGCTCTACGAAGATAAACAACTGTCAGATGAATCGGTACAACTGATTAATGGATATGTAAAGGACTTCCCAAGAAATTATGATTCAGAATGAGACAATGATGATGATAATTTTCATGATGATGAGAATAATGATGGAAATGATGACGGTGGTGGAGGTGGTGGTGATGAAGATTTGTAACAAAGATAAAGAAAGTTTATAGTGTTAATAAAAGTTGTTTTTGTAAAGTAATTTTAATAGTTGAGGCCCTTCCAGCTGTAGTAGCAGCTTACAAGTTTTGCTGGCTATTTTTATAGCACCCCTTTTGGCCATGCATAAAAATTGGTGACCCACCCCCAATTTGCACCAGCCCCCCCCCCCCCCCTCCCCACTCTCGATAAATAATGACCAGTGCCTAGAGAGGAACACTGAGCCTATACCCTCAGA
>NC_090884.1:61947870-61952870 GCF_036669925.1 Montipora capricornis
TTCTGACTGGATAACTGACCAATCAGAGTACAGAGTGGGCATTTCAAAATGCTGTCGCCAACAGCGTGGTGGCCATTGGTGAACAGATCATCGTCCACGAGGGAAGTTTATTTGAGCTAAGAATTCTGTCTGCATTTTAGCTGTGTTAATCTGATCGTATTTTACTGCTATCTCTTATTCGACTATGGCAGCCGTTGGAAGATTGGGAAACGTACGTCTAAATCCTTTTTGTGAAATAGTTGATTTTCCAAAGAGCCGTTATGAAGCATTTGGACAGTAGAGCAAACATTGTTCACTTTACGAACTTCTTACTTTATAGCGTTTGATGGGAAAAAGTCGTAATATTTTTAACATCTTTTCCAACAAAGGTTCTTCTCCAAGACCAAGAAAACGAGCAGTTGTTGGCCCATAAAGCCAAGTTTTCCAGAACCAGGTCTCGTGCAGTTCTCGCCGACGTGGGAAACAAACCACTTGTGCATGTGAGCAAGGTAGGTAAAGCACAACGAAAGTGTGCGATTTCTTTGAAACTTTAGTGGTGCCAATGTGGAGCTAATTGAGAGTTGTCGGTAACCCCTGTCCTCTTCAGGTCGTTGGTGATAAAGCCAGGAAAACTCTACAAAGATCAGAAGGAACAACTGGTCTGGTTTCGAAGCAAGGGAAAGAACATGACGCCAGAAAGCAGCAACAAACTATCGATGTGGGCGTTCTCGGGGAGGCTTTGGATTCTTGTATGATCGCCAAACCAGAAAATGTTGTAGATATTGACAAAGACGACTACTCCAATCCACAACTGTGTGCAGAGTACGCACAGGAGATTTATCACTACATGCACAAACTAGAAGTAAGACGTTTTGATTAAGACATTTTCCGCTAAATTTCATGTCGTTTTAGCCAAACTTGGAACTTCATCCTAGTTTTCTCTGCCAGAATTTTTACCCAAATAGCATACTTGAATTACCGGCTCGCTTCTCTCAGAATTGAAATGAAATTGGTTTAGATGTTTTTGAATCGCTTTTATATATCTATATATCTATATATATATATATTTTACATTCGACGAAAACTCCAAATGAGTTTAATAATCTCGTGCTTGAAACTAGAATTACGAATTTGTTATAGTTGCATTTCATGTATAATGGAACTGATCTTCAAACTCTTCCTGAGGTCAACACAATTTATACTGAGTGTGTATTGCTTTCATTCATAGCTTATTACCAACTGTAGATTTGCTACATGCCCCGTTCTCAATGTCTCTTTGGGGTCATTTGTCCTCTTTTCTTTTTACTTAAAAACTGTCTGTTGATTTCAGTTTGAATTTAAGGTGCCACCCAATTACATGTCACAGAGAACAATAATCACAGAAAAGATGCGTGGCATTCTTGTTGACTGGCTTGTGCAAGTCCATCTACGATTCCGACTTCTTCAAGAGACTCTCTATACCACTATCTCGATCCTGGATAGATTCCTCTCAGTGAGTACCGATATCTTAATCAATCAACAAAACTCATGCCATCCAGCTATTACACTCTTGCTTTTTTTTCCTACTTTAAACTAAAATTTGACTTTTTGCATGATTCCAAAACAAGTCATAGCTCAAGGAAATAAACTTATTTCTGAGTATGTCTCGTACCATAATTTAAACTTTAAACTTGTGATCAGAGCTGAAGTATTCAAACCACACTGGATAATTTGGCTAAAAAGGTTAAAATAACATGCTTTTTGCTTATGACCTTGCTTCAAATAACATGGCCCATATTATAAGTTTTGTTCTTATACTAACTTGTGACCATTATCTATCAGGTTTACGATGTCAGCAAGGAGAACCTCCAACTAGCTGGTGTCAGTGCTATGCTTTTGGCCTCCAAATATGAGGAAATGTATGCTCCAGAAATTGGTGACTTTGTGTACATCACAGACAATGCCTATGATAAAAGCCAGATCAGGAAAATGGAAGGATTCATATTCAAGAGCCTTGATTTTAGTATAGGAAAACCCCTGTGTCTCCACTTCTTGAGAAGAAATTCAAAAGCTGGAGAGGTAATGAAGACTGCTTTCTGCAAGCTGTGATTCTTCATGAAAACATTTCTCTATCTGGCAACTAAGAAGCCAAAAAGCAGGCTGTGACAAATCCAAGAATAGACCATTTTACAGTTGTAGCTAAGTTACCTGGCCTACATATGGAAGCGAGGCTGCCGGTGACCCTGTTTTGGTACAAACCTCAGTGCTTTTGTAATGTTATTACGGACTTATTAGAATTACAACCACACAATTTACATGATAAAAGCAGTGGGGCCTGTATCAATGCAAGGTCACCGGCAGCCTCGCAACCATTCATAGGCTAGGTCGCTGAGCAAACAACTGTAAAATGGCCTATTGCCTCCAAAGAGCACTGTTCTAACACCAACTTTGTCCTGAAACAAATTTTACTCTCATCAGGAACTGATACAAAATACTAAAAATAAAATAACTGAACTTATGCAACACAATCTTTGCAAAATATCTGTTCAGTTAGTAACTTCCATTTTATTCTCCATTTCTTTCAGGTTTGCAGTCTTAAGCACACCTTAGCAAAGTACTTCATGGAGCTAACCCTTGTAGACTATGCATGTGTAAAATTTCTTCCCTCTGAGATCGCTGCAGCCTCGCTCTACATTGCCATCAAAGTTGCAGCAAATAATGAAAATGACGACTGCTCTACATCTGACTGGACACCAACTTTAGAGTACTACAGTATGTATTCAGAGAGCAAACTTCTACAATGTGCAAGACACATTGCTTTACTTGTAACAAAGACTTTGGATGGAACTGTCAAGCTCAAGGTAACCAATCTAAAATTAATCAGTTAACTTTGCAACTAAAACCCAACACTTGAGACAAAATTCTAATGATTCTACTTTACTACCAAGGGAAAATGTACATAGACTAGTTACATTCTGTACTACGAAAACCACCAATCTGTTGAATGGGCCCCAAATTACCAAATAACTGCCCTGTCCACTTTCATTCAACATTTTGATGAAATTCATTTCCCATGGGCTTAAAGGGGCACTGTCATGAGCTGTGCATGCTCAAATTTGTTTGCTCTCGCGCCATTATGGATTCACGCGTGAGTCACGTAACTATATTCGCATTTAATAAATTAATTAATATTTACCTGTCAGGAAGAACTTTCTGGATCCATAAACTTTTGTAAATGCAAAAGTGCTTGCAATACTTTGCAAGCACTTTGAAGCCTTTTTCTCCCAGACCTAAACACTTTTCCCAAGTTTTCGCTAGACGCTAGTATATGCCCAACTCATGACAGTGTCCCTTTAAGGTGTACTATCTCTTTTCTTTGGCAGTCTCAAAGAAACTTCCCACGAAGAAACCTGTGGTGAACTCTGACCCTTTTCCGATGTCTTGTATAATCTTCATTCTAAAGTCTTAAGAGCTTTTCCACGATTATAGAGCCTTCCATTTCTTACTTAGTTCAACCAACACTTAACAATTTGAACTATTTGTAAGCAAAAGTGGACGGGGTACAGACACAAAAATTCCTCCCCATTCCACAGATCAGTGGTTTTCGTAGTACAACAACAGTTTTTTCAAAAAGTTCTTTTGAAAAAACCACAGGTCCAAAACCAGGCAGCATACATGTCATGGTACTACAGATAAGTAAACAACACCCAAAGAGTGTCACCTGACCCTAATCACTCTACAAAATTGTTCTTTTGGATATACAAACTCTTGTGACTCAGTAGAACTGTTCATCACTTGACCAGTGAGTTCTTGTCTTCACCTGTGGACTGTGACCTATAGTTTTAGACCTACTTAAAAATACTAATACACATCTTTTCACATATTTACAGGCTGTCTACAGTAAATACACAAGCAGCAAGTTCATGAGTGTCAGCCAAAATCCATGTCTTAAGTCCTCCTACATCAAACATCTTGCATCGGAAGCATCAGAAAACAGACCTTAAAACCATTCATGAATTTCTACAACTAGAGGAGTAAAAAATGCAAATCTAATTATTTGCTACCATACAAATAGTTAAAAATCAAATATCATATCACAATTTCAAACTTTTACAAGGCACAAGTTTCTCTCATTCCAATAACCTTGTAATGTGTTGTAATTTAAGACTTATCTTTTTTTATAATTCTTTAGTTCAAAGGTGTGTAAGTAGATTTTCATTTTAAATATTACTGTATATTGTAAATATTGCAACAATAAATATTCAATGTTTACAAAAGTCTGAATCACAAGAAAATTTCAAGTAAATGGTAGCGCTGTACTTGTTACAAAAAACCTCAACAGTATAACACCTCCTCTACTCCCTTGCTACCATCACCCAGGAATAACAATACAAGGCACCATATATAATCAACTCTGCAATACTAGTCCTCTAAAAACTTCCAATGACTAAAATTGAAAAAAATCTAATAAGTATGTTTAAAAAACTTGAATAAAAAAGTAAATCTACAGAACTACTGATTATCACTAACAAGGATAATTTAACTGGAATCATTATTTCTTAAACCTTCCCCCCTAATGAGTGAGACTTGCAGATTAAAATCTGTAACACCAGACAATTTTACTCCTAAATAATGTGAAAGAGTTAGCATCAAGGGTCCTAAAAACTGTCCCCTTTAAACAAAATTTTACCATGCTGCTTCCACAAGTAAAGGATTGTTACACTGGTACTGTATCATACTTATGGCACGTTTAACACTATGGTCATTAAGTCAAGCTATCATCCTTGCAGTTATAAAGCAATTTTTGCAATAGTCCACTTTCTATTCAATGTGTTAAAATTCAGTCCTAAACAAAAGGCATCATCCTCATATTTATTCCCCAGAGCCTAGAGATGCTGTCTTTTGTTTAGGGCTGAATTTTAATGCATTGAAAGTGGGCTATAGCACAAAAGCCTTAAAAATTCAGAATTTAAGCATTTTGAACACTCAGATGACCAGCTCTGAACATCACTGACTTCAGAGTTCAGTTGGTTAGAGCATCG
>NC_090884.1:61960370-61997870 GCF_036669925.1 Montipora capricornis
ATATCTCTTCGACACTAAGGTTGTTTGCTGACGGCACCAAAGTACACAGAGAACTGTCAAATATAGCCAAGGACAATGAAGCCCTGCAACTTGATGTCGATCAGCTACTCATGATCCTGGGCATCTAAATGGCAACTACGCTTTAATTCCGATGAGTGTGAAGTTTTACGTATTACACACAAACGTGACTTCTCCCTCCCTACATACTCATTGGGCACGAGCCTTGAAAGCGAATCCCAGTGCGTTCTTTACGTTATACAAATCTCTTGTGCGCCCGGTTCTAGAATACGCTGCCCCGGTCTGGAATCCCATGATATTTGGTTAAAGATGTGCTAGCGTTAGAAAGAGTTCAGCAAAGAGCCTCTCGGCTTGCTTTGGTCAAAACCGGGGTGAGATGGATTATGAAGATCGTTTAAGGAAGCTGAAGTGGCCTACACTCGAAACACGCAGACTGTTTATTTCTTTGGTTGAATGCTACAAGATCGTATTTGACATGAGCAAACTAAACTTTGATGATCTTTTTGAATTCACTATGTGCAAATCAACCCGCTCTAGCCTAACCATCCGTATAAGCTTTATCTTAAACCTGCCAAGTTTAAACCATATAAATATTCTTTTCCTTTCCGAATCGTACGGCACTGGAATAGTCTACCAGGTTCTGTTGTTGAGGCTGGGAGCTTGAGTCGTTTTAAGAATGCGCTGAAGCGCTTTCTGAATTTCTCTTACCGGTAACTGACTGTTTTGTTTATCTCATTGTTCTTATTGATTATCAGTTATTTAATTTTACCGCTTGTAAATAGTTCTTAAATGATTTTTATTGTATATAGTTTATACCTGTTTTTATCTTTTATTTTGGGGAAACATTATAGGGTCAACCTCCAGTTTTCCTTTTCAAGATGTTTTGTATTTTTTTGTTCCTCCATCTTGAATAAATATGTTATGTTATGTTATATGACGGTGTATGAAGGTTAATGAAGGTGAATGGAGGTGGATGACGGTGTATGAAGGTAAATGAAGACTAATGCAGGTAGATGGAGGTGTATGAAGGTGAATGAAAACTAATGGGGGTAGATGACGGTGTATGAAGTTTAATGAAGGCTAATGGAGTTAAATGACGGTGTATGGAGGTAAATAAAGGCTAATGGAGTTTGGTGACGGTGTATGAAAGTAAACAAAGGCTAATGGAGTTAGATGACGGTGTATGAAGGTTAATAAAACTAATGAAGGTACATGGTGGTGTATGAAGGTAAATAAAAACTAAGGAAGGTAGATGACGGTGTATAATGGTTAATGGAGTTAGATAACGGTGTATGAAGGTTAATGAAAACTAATGAAGGTACATGATGGTGTATGAAGGTAAATGAAAACTAAGGAAGGTAGATGACGGGGTATAATGGTTAATGGATGTGGATGACGGTGTATGAAGGTAAACAAGGCTAAGGAAAGCAGATGACGGTGTACGAAGGTTAATGAAGGCTAATGGAGGTAGATGACGGTGTATGAAGGTTAATGAAGAAAAATCAGGGTCCAATTTGTAGACCCCGGATCCTCTACTAATGAGCTCTGGGAGGGAGCTGGGCCATTAAACTGTTTTTGGGTGACAGTTCTTGCATAAGATAATAAACCACTTCCATAAATACTAGCCTGTGTACATCCGCCTCCTCCCCTGGAAATGTTAATTAGCCCTATTGCCCTATTTGCTAGAAGGCTTATTAGCATTAAAACAGAAGAATATCTTATTTTGCCGCCATTATGAAAGAGCTCTATAGCAAAAATAATTGGACTGCTGACCACTCCATTGCTAGATTAGCATTGCTTGTCAGCACAAGTGGCAATTATTTAATTAATTAACCCTTTCACCCCTGAACCGGCCTAACACGGCCATACTTAGTATTTTACTTTGTCTAATACGAGAGTATTTTACTCGACAATGGGGTCCATGGGTTAATCACTTACTGAAAAACTATGTCCCATTAAAGTGGTACTATGATCAAATGTTTACCCTTGATTTTTTGAGTGTATTACATAGAATTCCATGAAAGAACAAAAACGCCATTTACCGTTTGCAAATATCTTCATTAGTTCGGGAGATATTTAAGTTTGAAAAATGGGTAAAATATGCAAATGAGATGACTAATGACGTCATACACTCAACCCAATATTATATTGAGTATATAAATAGAGCTACCTTGGCCAATTTACAGCACAGACCATTGAAACTTGGTAGTCTAATAGTTCTACAGGAAACACACCTATGGCTATAAAAATTATGTTCCCATGGCAACTCACTCTTTTCCAGTCCCCACCCACTTGATTTCAATATGTTAATGATTTTCAGCTTGAAAAATGTTAAACAAGACCACAAGGTCATGCTAACATATGTACCGGTATATGCTTGCTGGATCATGCATATGAAGTGCTGTTAGCAAATATCAAAATGGAACGCCAAAGGTGGCCAGAAAAGCTCATAATATGGGGGAGGTCTGGAACCCAGTATGATGCCATGGTAACAGAACTGTTAAACTCATATTGTGTAGAACATTTAGTAGAATCTTACCGCAAAAAATCAAAAATTTCTGATACAAAGTCATATTTGAACAAAATTTGGTTGTGTATGACGTCATCACGTGGCTAATTTGCATATTTTAAAAACTCGAATATCTCTGGAACAAAAAGAGATATTTGAAAAAAGTAAACAGCATTTTTCTTCTCAGGCTGACTACTTTTTTATGTTTCAAAATGTCTGAGATAGGAAAGATGCGATTTTCGTCATAGTACCACTTTAAAGAACACTGAAGTCCAAACAAAATACCCATTTTTTTCTTTGTTTTCAACTTAACAGTCGTTTATTCCTTTTAGTTTTACAAATACTTTCAAATGAGAAAAAGCTGGCAACAAGCCACTGAAGAAAAAGGCTCAGCTGTCTTCAGACTCCATTGATTCACCAATTGGTTCTTGGGCACCTGAATCACCTTTCCTGGCCACCACCTAAAATAAAAAAGGCACGAAGTACGTGCAGAAGTGATGACGTTGCATGTTTAGTTTAAATTCTGTTTAGCGGAATCAGCCTAGGGGTTGTTGAACACTGACTGATTTAGCACAACGTTGTTAAATCGCAAAAGGAGGGGGAGAAACAAGGAAAATCGTAAGGTGTTGTTCAGTATCTACAATTCTATTGGCCTTTCCAGGTTGGCAGGGACTTCATGTTTGTTCCAAGAGGTTTTTCTCTGGTTACTCAGGTTCTTGTTTTTCGTCACGAATCATGCAACATTTAATTTAATGTAAGATGATGTGATATGACCTGATCGGTAGTCACCCTAATTTGTGGAGGGTAGTGTTTGACTTCACTATAAAACATTGCGATAAAATATTAAACCTCTTAGTTCTTCCCAGTGGTTTGGTTGGCTGTGTAGTCCCTGATCTTAGGTTATACTGTATAGGCTCCAACATAGGCAACTGCACCAGGAATGACAATGAGTGTTCTCTACTCTCAGCCACCTCTGTCAGAAACTTCTGACATAAACTGTCTCATATGTCCCATAAAGTGTCTTCATTAGTCAGCACCTGAGCTTTATCACATGAGCAGTCCGGGTAAATGATGTTAAAAGCCGTTTTTTGAATTGATTCAATGCTATTGCAGAGGTACTCAGGGATATCTTGCCAAACTTGGACGGCATATTCTAGGATAGACCAACCACTACTCCTATAGACATTCAATAAGTCTGATGTGTTCACACCGCTCTTTTCAGGAGTCGTAAGGCATAGACTCTTTTATATTAGATGCCTTGATAACAAGGTAATATATATGATGAAGGGGTAGTTTCTAAAGAAACTGTGGTGCTGCGTCGGTGGGGAAGTAGTATACAAAAATTTGGTTTATCAACGGGAGTTGATAATGTAAATTGACCACCGTACAGAGATTCTAAAAGCTGACGTTTCGAGCGTTAGCCCTTCGCTTTGACGAAGGGCTAACGCTCGAAACGTCAGCTTTTAGAATCTCTGTACGGTGGTCAATTTACATTATCAACTCTGTTGATAAACCAAATTTTTGAATATATATGATGATTCCATTTGAGTTATCCGCTGATAACTACACCTAAGATTCTTGTTTATATGAGGAAATGCACTCAGTTTGACAATTGCCCCCACATAACTATCGCATTACGATGTTTGGATTTTTCATAAAGTTCGCCACCATTTCTTTACATTTTTTGGGGTCAACTTTCATACTATGATTAACACATACAGTACAGTATTTGTGAATGTCCCTAACCGCTGGATCTAACAAGCTGATTGAATTACATGAGTAGACTTAATTCAAAAGGGCGAACTTGAAGTTCCTTTGTGTGTAACAAAACAACTTATCAGTAGAACTACTAAAGACTTGTTCTCTTTTAATTAAAAGTTAAATAAATTACACATTTTCTAAGTTACAGACTAATAAGTAATCACAATAAATTTTGTCTCAGTTTAACCTAGTTCAGATATTTCTTGTTATACTGCTGTCATTATTTCTATCTGACATTATTCTTGAAAGTGGATTTTTCGATACTTTACCTTAATTGGATTACTGCATTGAATATATCTATGTTGTGGTTCAAGTTTTTTGAACCAATTTAATTTTGACTTTTCTTTGTTTCAGATTATGATAATGAAAAATAGACAAAGAAAAATCAAAATTGAACTGGTTTGAAAAATTTCAAACCAAGAAAAATTTTGAACCACAACATCTACAAATGGCTAAACAAAATAACACTCTTCAACACTTTGGAATATGATACATTGCTATGGTGCAAGGGATATAATCAAGAAATAATCCACCAAATGAGCTGATTTGTGATAAGATTAGCGAATGCTCCTGCACTGTTTACTGGCCTTTAGAAACCTATGCAAAGCCATTTGTTCCAAATAATTTGCTGTTTAAGCAATAGAGGACGTTTTCCGTGTTTCCATAGCCTCATCTAAACATGAGGGGGAGTTGGGAGAATTCAAGACAGTTATGCAAACCGGAGACACAGTCAAGGGTGTTGCATAACTGTAGAGAATTCTCCCAACTTCCCCGAGTGTTTAGATAAGGCTATGGAAACACGGAAAAAAGTCCTCTCTTGCTTTTATAAAATACTTTTCAAAAGATAATTCGACAAATGAAGAAAAATTCTTGATTGAAACAAATTTGATACATGCTCATATTTCCTACAAGCCAATCAAAACAAACGTCTGACAGCATATAACAAATCAAAATTCATGTGATGTCACAGCCATGTTTCCATACTCTCATCTAAACACAGCTGCTGACCAATGAGAGTGTGTGTACTCTCCTAATTACTTTGTAAATTACGTTAGGACTTAACGCTCACCTCGGAGTCTTCTTCCATTGCCACATCGCCACCCTTCAAGATAGAAAAAGAACATCACTAAAATCATCAAGAAAATAATGTATTTTTTCAATTTATTGTGACTTAAGGATACTTGGAAAAAGGCAGAAAAAATGTAAGGTAAATGTAAGCACCTGGGACTAGGTTCTTGCTTTGAGATTCTACAATAATATTATTAACGGTCTCCTGCTGTAGGCCACAAATTAAGGAACTTGGAATCCTTAGGATAACATGAGGAAAGCGAGCAGGAAAGAAAGTTTTACTACGATTTTCAAGTAGAGAAGCCAAACAAATTCAATGCATTAGCATTCCTAATGAGCCACGAACCTTCAAGCTACCCAACCGTGACAACATAAACAGCTGTAACTTGAATAATTGTATTAGAATATCAAAGAACCATGTCCAAAGAACTAAACTTGTTCCATCTATTTCGTTAACTAATATTTGTCATATTTCAAACAAAGTCGACGAACTGTACTGAATGGCTTCATTTAACCCTTAAGTGATTTTCATAACAGAATCTTGGTTATCATCAAACATTCCTGATAGCTCCGTGAACATTGGTCAGTCATACAGTTGCTATCGACGTGACCGCCCAACTCCTGGAGGTGGAGTACTAAAAGAGAAATCCCTAATACTCGTCTCTTTGCTCTTGAAGCAGTTGGCAAAGAAACTCTTTGCTATTAAAGCCTAAGGCCACACCAAGACCCTACAGTGCTATCCTGGCCGTGTGTGTCTACTACCCCCCCAAGCCGAAGCACAGCTGATGACGAAGAGATATTGGACTATCTAACAAATGGGCTTAATACAGCCCTCGTTGACCGGCCTTCTTTAGGAGTGATTTTGGCTGGTGATTTTAATAAGCTGGACCATAACAAGATGGCGATTAACTCGAAGAAGACTAAAGACATGTGGATCAACTGTAGTCAAACTTCAAAACCCCCACTGCTTCAAATCGCATCAACTTCCATCGAGAGAGTTAATCATTTGAAGCTGTTACAGTTTGGTTCCAAGATGACCTTAAATGGAATGCACATGTTGAGAACATTACCTAAAAATCTTCAAACCAGATATTCTACCTACGAGAATGCAGAAAAGCGTGATCACCTAAAGAGGTTGGCCTCAGCATCTATAACACCCATGTTGGAATATGGAGCACCCATACGGGGAGGAATTCCTTCATATTTAAAAGACGAGGTGGAGTGTATCCAGAAAGGGTGTTTAAAACTTATTGGCGTCCCACCAGACAGTTTACCGTCCCTCGAGTCGAGAAGAAACAAAGCTAGGTACTACTAAAGAACTGAATAAGATAATGATAACAGTCACCCCAATACAACAGAGCTGCTGTCCGTACACTAAAGTCCCAAGGCATCTTGTAATCCTCATTTTCAAGTACACTGTCCGGGACATGGTCATACCACCTCTCACTTCGCTCAAACCCATATTTTTCTGACAGGTCCCAGTGAACTGCCCTAGCTACATTGTCACGCCTCTTTTTGTATTCCTTCTGCGCCAGTTTCGGGGACCCACTTACAATGTGGCTGATGGTCTCATTGTTTTGTTTACACATTCTACATTTGGGATCATCCTGTGACCTGTCGATCATTGCTTTTATGTAAATTGTTGTTATTGCTTTATCTTGTGCTGCAATAATAAAAGACTCCATTTCTCTTTTAAGCTTCCCTTATTTTAACCAAGTCCATGTTTCATCGTTTCTTTGATCTTCGCTCTGTGTCGCAAATTGCCCATATAATGGCATCTCTTTCCAACCTTGGGTATTTTCAGTTCTTCTCCTCTCTTTAAAACTGGCAGCCATTTCTTGGTTGTCAACTCCTTTCCTCCTGACAGCTTTCAAAATCTCCTCCTCACTGGATTGGACATACGTCTCCAGCAATATTCCTGCGGACATAGAGTCGTTTTACAAAATCCCGTGGGTGAAAGCCCCCGTTCATTGTCAGTGCCCAGGTGTTTATGGCACGTATCAGGTTTCCACCGTTTAACTTGAATTGTGCAACTTTTCTAACCTGGCGTAAGTATTTCTTCGAGATTTTTTCCTCCTTGTGTCATGTAGCATGCCGTCCGCCTCAAGCACTCCTAAATATTTATATCCTTTGCTTTCTCTCATAGCTGTTATGGTACAACGTAGTCTCGTCAAGTAATCTAATCCCTTATGACTGTGCCAGCCTACCACGTTTCAATACCAGGACAGCACATTTTTCGATGCCAAATTTCATACCAATGTCCTTTCTGACCATTCTCACTGTTTGTATAAGTGAATCCAGCTGGTTCTCATTTCTGGCATATAGCTTCAAGTCGTCCATAAAGAAAAGGTGGTTTAACTTAGTGTTGTTTGCATATAGATACCCTTCTTCACACTTTCTGAGAACGAGGGTAAGAGGGAGCATTGTAACCACAAAAAGGAGCGGAAGATACCTCTTTTGATGGGGACAGTTCCTAAGCTCTGGCAATTTGATGTCAGTTCCGTTCACCAGCTCTTCATGGAGTTTTCCAGCATGCTTCCGATATTTTCGGCTGCACCAAGTAATTTAAGACACTCAAGAATCCAGGGATGCATCATCATTATTATTATTATTATTATTATTATTATTATTATTATTATTATCATAAATAAGCACAATTTGACGGAAGGAACAACCACTCGAGACCGCTTTATTTTTTATTCCATTGCGCTTTATTTCCAAAGTATCCATGACAGATGGGGGAGGCAAAGTTTATGTATGACCTGAGTAATCAGAGAGTATTGGTGCTCTTGACATTAATTAAAAAAATATATAATCATTTGCTTGAATTTCAGTGATTGGCATCGAAACCTGGCAAGGCAAATATGACAACAAACAAGACTCTGCTGGAAAAAAGTCTTGGAGTTGGAATTTCCAAGGTTTAAGGCAGAATAAAATTGGAGGAAGGGGGAGAGATTAACTCCCTAAGCTAAAAACGTTAATGTACTTTTCAAGACTGAAAGCTCCCAGTTTCCACAACAAAGGAAATCAAGCTTGTCTGCAATGATCACATTGTCTTTACCTCTTCTCCTCTTCTTTTTGTTTGGTCAATTCCAGCCAACTGAATTGAGTTAAAGTCCAATAAATTCCTGCCTAGAATAGTTATCACAATGTCGTTTTGCTATCATTACTACTTTAGGTGGACCCACAAGTATTGATTATTAACCTATTGACTACTAGGAGTGAGACTTATAGGTTTTACTCCTGCCTAATGCAGATTCTATTTTTAGACTATTCTATTCTACAATTTTACTTCTCAATGGGGAAGTTTAGGAGACTGTCAAGCTATGTTCCTGTTACGAACCATTTTAATGCTTCTCACAGTACACTCTAAAGTGCCTACATGTAAATGCCCTTGCTGAGAAAAGGGCACCACAGATGTACTGTATATTCCAAGACTTCCCATACAAGAGATCTGTAAGTTCTTCTGGCAATGAACCCTTTCCTGTTGATGTGATTGATCAAGTCTGTCACTTCACCAATTTTAGTGTCCTACCTGTTAATTTGCAAATTGTTTTTCAAAACAAAATCAAACCAGGTAATAAAATGACAGAATGTAGAAAAACATTTGCACAACTTTTTAAAGCCAGGCTTGGACTCCAGCTGCTTTGTAATGACTTTTCCAAGGGATTAGTGGGTTTATACTCATAAACTGCTTAAATTGTCCTCTAGGAAAACACTCAAGTTGGTTAAAGTTGTGGGTTTCCTTGCTCATAACACTGTAACAGAAACTTTATGCTGTGAAGGATACAAAAGGGGCTACTGCTTCATCACTGTGTATGACCAAATCTTGTCCTTTTCCAACCACTCCAACAGAACAATTCTAACAAGAAATTAAGTAGAAACATCAATGTTTTGGAACTTTGTGCACCATGCACAATTTTCATCTGAGAAGACCAAACCACATAGATCATACCAGTAAATGAAACTGAAAAATATTACAAAATTAATAGCAACCAGGCATACCCCATGAAACAATGACCCAACTCAATGTACTTAAATCAAAGATTGAAGTGATCCTTGCACTTATCTGGTCAATTTCAGCAGCTGTCGCTGACTTATAGACACCTGAAAAATTCAGGCGGCTTCAACGGGATTCAAACCCACAACCTCTGTGATGCCAGTGCAATGCTCTACCAACTGAGCTATGAAGCCAAACAGTTGGGAGCAGGTCATATGTCCACAAGTCATCAGAGCATGTCTCTGACTTATAGACACCTGTCTATTGCCTAATTATTGGTACGAATATAATGATTGATATTTCATTCTCATAGCAATGTTTATGATTTACCTTTGTATTTAGTTCCTGTTCACTTGGAAGAGTTTCTCTTAAAGCTCGTAAACCATGTTTAATAAGCTCCTCAGGCTCACCTAAAAAAGCCAACAACAAATGAAAATTTATAACACATAGTGACGCCAAAGTTGAGAATGACATCTGCACACTTACAATCAGGGAATTCATCCAAGTGTCTTTCAAGATATGTTCTAGCAGACTGTGCGAGAAATAAACAACATGAACAAGTTACAAGTGTGATTTTCTGTTAAGCCCGTTTATAGATACACGTATGTATATCCCATTTCCTCCTCTACAGCTGATAATTTCTTTTTAATGTTTCCAAAAAATAATCCTTCCACATCTCATTCCACCACTACTACTACTACCACTACTACTACTACTACTACTACTACTACTACTAATAATGATGATGATAATAATAATAATAATAATAATAATAATAATTATAATAGTAATAATAATAATAATAATACTCGGCCGTTGCAGCGTTATTGCTTGTTAAAGGATGGAAGAAACAAAGGGTTGAAACTCAACACGTTAAGCGGAAAATGTCCAACAAGGCAGAAGAAGAGTTTGTCCGTCAAGCGGGAGAATTACGAAAGAAAATCTCAATTGCACAAGCAGAGTTGGAAAGACTACGGCTAAACAGGAAAATCACAAAGAGTAGGAGGAAGAACCGAATTTTTCTCATGCAAGAATGCGGAACTCTCTCAGCGGCTTCGCTTGTTAGCTACATAGAAAGAGAGAAGTGCAACCTAAGGAAATTGAAAAGATAAACAGAAAGAAGGAAGAAAGTAGAGGAATCAAGAGCGCTTAACAAGAGGTTTGAAAGCGATCAAAGAGGAGTTTATTCCCTGCTAGACAAAATGATTGCGAGGGATGATGAGAATGAAAAACCCAAGTACCAGAAGTGTGTTTTGACCGAGAAAAAGAACATTGGCGATTTATTTGATAACA
The DNA here is from genome assembly GCF_036669925.1 of Montipora capricornis. Classification (NCBI taxonomy): domain Eukaryota; kingdom Metazoa; phylum Cnidaria; class Anthozoa; order Scleractinia; family Acroporidae; genus Montipora; species Montipora capricornis. Next base: position 61,971,020 of record NC_090884.1, read on the forward strand.
TCACAGAAGCAAGCACTATCTGGAAATCGCTGTGGGAGACGAGTGGTACAGGGAATAGTAATTGTCAATGGTTAAAAGAAATTGAAAGGGCCATGGATATCAGTGTTCCGGACCCTGATATCAACCAACGATGAGAATTAACAACAGAATGTGGGGCTAAAGTCATACGGAAGAAACAGAACTGGCATGCCCATGGTCCTGATAGAATCGCCAACTACTGGTGGAAGTACACGCACATTCTTCACGGAAAAGTAATAGAGTGCTTCAAAGCTATCTCCGCCAAGGAGGATTATCCACTGTGGTTCTCAGAAGGAAAAACGACATTCATCCCAAAGCTAGGAGAATTCAGTAGCCAGAATCAGAGACCAATCACATGCCTCAATACTCTCTATAAGTGGTATACTGCGTGCTTAATGGCCCCAATGAACGATCATCTAACAGAGTACAACCTTATGGAGAGCCAGCAAAGGGGGGCAAAGTGCAGTGGTACCACGGATAATCTTTTAATAGATAGAATGGTACTACAGGACTGTGTGCGAGGAAGAAGAAACCTCAGTATGGCCTGAATCGATGTGAAGAAAGCCTATGATTCAGTAGATCATGGTTGGCTATGTAACGCTAGGTCAGGTCAGGCCGTGAAAATCCACCTGCTACTGGTAACCATGAATCCGGTACCACCTGTTGCATGGGTCGGGTCGCCGGCGACTAAACCGACATCCGCTCTCCTCGGAGAGGGACGGTGTGCCTGGACATCCTTACAGAACTAAAAATAATATCTGTAAAAGGCCAATCGAGGAGCTAAACCAGGGGTGCCCCGCGACAGCATCTACAGGGCGAGGATAGACAAACATATCCATCGGCCAGTCGCTGCAGCAGGATGGAAACGCTAGCATGTCTCGACCTGTTCTTGCCCGCTAGATGACCGTTCCCTACGTGCCGAGAGAGCGAACCTGGTCCTGTGAAACCCAGGAACGGCTAAATATTCGCATGCAGTTTTATGGAAATGGCAACATTTATGAAATCTCATACTGGCTCGAACGTCCCCTGGGTCAACAAGGTTCGCGCTGGGCTGCTCCCTCTCCGGCACCCAGTGAAAAGTAAGTTAGGAGCTAAAGGAAACAACCGGAAATCTCTTAACCTAGTAGAATGGAATGTTAGAACTTTGCTGGACAGAGAAGGCTCGGAAAGACCTGAGCGCCAAACAGCACTTGTGGCAATGGAGCTGAGTCGATATAACATAGACATAGCTGCCCTGTGCGAAACCCGACTGGCTCAAAGTGGTAGCATCGTTGCTAATGGATACACTTTTTTCTGGAGTGGACAAAGGATAATTTATATGTAATTAAGAATGAGTCGCATAGTTACTGTTTCTCGTAGCAGCTGAATGCATCGCGGAAAAGATGCGTTTTCAGGAGGCGCTTAACAATGTTTACATTGTTCGCACATCGTATTGCCTGAAGACTGTTCCAGAGTTTTGGTGCCGCACATGTAAATGAGCGATCACCAAGAGTGGTAAGACTCTTGAACGCAGGATACTACAATAAGAGTGTATCCGAGTTGGTTCTCAGGTTGTATCTCCCAGGCTTTTTCAGTTCTATAAGTTCTGATAGGTACAGGGGTGCAAGGCTATTAAGAGTTTTATATACAAGCAATAATATCTTAAACTGGATTCGGTAGCTAACAGGCAGCCAGTGGAGCTTGTATAACGAAGGTGAAATATGCTCATAGCGGCTAATGTTACAGATGACACGGGCGGCCGCGTTCTGGACACGCTGAAGTTTTTGTAGTTGGTTACCTTTCAACCCATAGAGGAGAGAAAAGAGAGTCTGGAGTTGGGTTTGCCAAAAGGAAAGAAAAGAGAGTCTGGAGTTGGGTTCGCAATAAAGAACTCAATTGCACAAGACCTCAAACAGGAACCATCACCGATCTCTGATCGAGTTATGGTGTTGAGAATGCCACTCCAAAAGAAAAGATCTGTGACCATTGTGAGTGTTTATGCTCTGACGATGACTAACCCCGATGAGAACAAGGAAGAGTTTTACAGTGTCTTGAGAGAGACAATCAAGAATGTCCCCATCTCCGACAAGCTGATAATTGCTGGAGACTTTAATACTCGTGTCGGGACAGAGACTGAGAACTGGCCTGGTGTCATAGGGGCACACTGAACCGGTAAATGCAACTCAAACGGTGAACTCTTACTGGCTCTATGTTCCGAACATAGCCTTGTCATCACGAACACGGTTTTCAAGCACAAGCAGCATCATAAAACTACCTGGATGCACCCTCGGTCAAAGCACTGGCACCTCCTGGACTATGTAATAACGAGACAGAAAGATCTGAATGATGTACTCGACACTAGAGTACTGAGAGGGGCAGACTGTGCCACTGATCATAACTTGATCAGATCGAAACTTGCATTCAGAATGAGATCCCAGAGAAATAAAATTAAGGGAAAGCCAACGCCAAAGCTAAACGTGAGCAAGCTAAAAACCCAAGAGTGCCGACAGGAGTTTCAGTCGCAGATGGAAAAGAACATGGAATATACAATTGATGAGAACACAAGTGTGGAGGAGAAGTGGGGTCCGTTGAAGAGAGCTACCTATGAGACAGCCTATGAGATTCTAGGGAAACCAACACGGAAACATCAGGATTGGTTTGATGACAGTGATGTGGAGCTGAACTCACTTCTTAACGAACGGAACAAGGCTAAAGCTCAAGAAGTACATCGCAAAACACGAGCCAATACCGCTCGACTTGCAAAGGCCCGAAGCCTACTCCAGAAGTACACCTGGACCATGAAGTCAAAATGGTGGGAAGAGAAAGCGGAGGTTTTACAACAAGCTGCAGACACAAACGACGTGAAGGCATTCTACAATGGCCTTCGAGCGATATACGGACCACAAAAAAGAGTGACAGGGCAGCTCGTTGCTGAGGATGGTGTTACACTGCTTAAAGAGAAGGATGAGACCCTGAATAGATTTGCTCAGCACTTTGACCAGCTGTTGAATGTGCCTGGTACTGTGGACAAAGCTGCTTTAGATGAACTCCCCGACATAAGTCCAATTGCAGATCTAGACAATGTTCCGAGCTTCGATGAGCTGACGGCAGCGTTCGCATCGACTAGGGAAAATAAAGCGCCCGGTAGCTGAGGGATCCCTGCCGAAGTCTGGAAGCACGGTGGAAAGAGACTTCAAGAGAAGCTGCACAAGTTGATTGTTGACATCTGGAGAAAGGAGAAAATGCCACAGAACTGGAAAGACGCCATCATTGTACCCATCTTCAAAAAGGGCAGCAGAAAAGAATGCGGCAATTACAGAGGCATATCGCTATTGTCAACTGCTGGGAAAATTTTGGCACGTATCATCCTCAATCGTACTGAGGAAAAGATGTGTACTCTCATCCTACCTGAGACCCAATGTGGATTCCGAAGGAACCGTAGTACCATTGACATGGTATTCAGCCTTCGTCAAATCCAAGAGAAATGTACAGAACAGAACATGGAGCTCTACGCGGTATTCATCGACTTTACCAAAGCCTTTGATACAGTGTCAAGAGAAGGACTTTGGAGTGTACTCAAGAGGTTTGGATGTACAGATAAAATTATCAATTTGGTGAGAGCATTAATTTTCATGACGGGATGAAAGCGAAAACAGTTCAAGGAAAGGATACTTCAAAGGAGTTTGAAGTGACAAACGAAGTTAAGCAGGGCTGTGTTTTGGCTCCAACACTATTCTCAATATACTTGGCTGCTATGTTACACGTGGCATTCAAAGATGTTCACAAGGGGATCTACATTCAAACGAGGCATGGTGCTGATCTCTTCAACGTATCACACTTCAAAGCGAAATCCCGCACTACTAAACACTTAGTTCGAGAGTTGCTGTTTTCTGATGATAGCGCACTGGTGGCTCACACTGCTTCGGACATGCAACTACTAGTAGATAGGTTCTCCATGGCTGCAAGCCAGTTTAGCCTAAAGATCAACCTCAAGAAAACAGAGTGCATGTATCAACCGGTCAAATTCATCTGCCCTCCACCTGAGCCGATAGACATCACAATTGACGAAGTGCCTCTGGCCAAAACCACTGACTTTACCTATCTCGGTAGCACTGTATCCAGCTCCTCCAAGATAGATAAGGAACTCCGGACACCGACAGGCAAGGTGAGTGCGGCATTCGGCAAACTCCAGCAAAGACTATGGAACAACAAACATGTCTCCATCCGGGTGAAATGCAAAGTCTACAGAGCTGTGGTACTGTCAACCCTCCTATATGGTGCAGAAACTTGGGACTATTTACAGAGCCCAAGTTAAGAAACTGCACGCTGTTATGATGAGGCAATTGAGGGACATCATGGGCATCAAATGGCATGATAAGATCACAAATGCTGAAGTCCTTAGGCGTGCAAACCTTCCATCCATGGAGGACATTCTTGCTGAAAAGAACCTAAGATGGTTAGGCCACGTTCATAGGATGGATCATGACCGACTCCCTCGCCAGCTGCTGTATTCACAACTCTGTTCTGGAAAGCGAAATCAGGGAATGCCAAGGCTGAGATTCAAAGATGTAGCAAAGAGAAACATGAAAGTGAGGAAGATCCCAGTCAACTCCTGGCAGACAACCGCGAGCAACAGAGATACATGGAGATCTGCCATCAAACCATAAACAGTCTTAATCGTATCAACTGACGGCAAGAGAGAGAGGGGTTGGCTATGTAACGCTATGAGACTGCACAAGTTCCCCCAATGGATCAGTGACACTATAAAGAACATATGCGCTTCCTGAAACACCAAAATCATCACCAGAATGAAGAATGGAATAGAGATATCGGAACCAATCCGCTTCACGAGGGGGATTCCTTATGTCCCAGACTATTCACCTTATGCCGGAATCCTGTGGCGTGGATGCTATGAGCAACAGAGGGATACAAGTTAAGTAAGCCAATTATTGCAAAAGTAACAGATCTGCTGTTTATCGACAACCTTAAAGTATTTGCACAGTCTCAAACCAAGTTAAACAAGGTACTTATGTCAACTCAAGAAGCGTTAAAAGACATTGGTCTTGACTTGAATCCTAAGAAATGCTCAGTAACGAATGTCAAAGGTGGGACGCAAGTCTTCGATGGAGGTAAAGTAAACCTGGAGGGGACAATAGTGATTACAAGTTTAAAGGAAGGAGAGCAGTATAAGTTTTTGGGTGTATTAGAGAGCCTAAAACAGGAAGACACAATGGCCTTGAAGATTGCTGCCAAGAAATATATCCAACGAGTATCTGTCATCTGGTCCAGTCCACTTTCGGACTGGAACTAAGTCAAGTCCACAAATGAATTTGCTCTATCTGCATTCATGTATTTGATGTGGACCCAAACATGGCCTCTGGCCGAGCTCAGACAAATCAACCAACAAGTAAGGAAGATCATCGTCGCGAATGGAGGGCGACATCCAACAAGTTCAAATGCAACCCTTCACTTGCCAAGGAGCATTGGCGGAAGAGGCTTAAGGTCAGTTGAACAGGAATACAAACTGACTAAGATCAAAGCAGCATTTAAGATATATGAAAACCCCGATCCAACGATAGGAATCGTCCACATGTTCGAAGAGAAGGCAAGCGAGCGAGGACATCAGTCCTTTGCTAAAGATGCTGTCAAATTTGCTAGAGAACTTGATCTTGAATTGAATCTAACGTATCCTCAGTCTTCGTGCTCTAAAGTGGGAGGGGATGAAATCCCAAAGAAGCAAGTCAAAGAAGCCTTGAAGAAATCAGTGGTTAGCAAGTTAAAGTCAGAAGTAGAAGACCAAAAGTGAGAGGGAAAGTTGCTAGCAAGCAGGTGGAAGGATGAAGACCAAGACAAAAAGTGTTTTGAGTGGATGAACAACTGGAGAACTGCACTGACCCATAGGATAACTGGCATTCAAGACCTGTACCAACAGCTTTTACCCACAAAGTTGTACACCGGGAAGAAGATTAAAACAACTAATCATCAAGATTACACTTGAGAGTGTCACGCATGTGTTGGCGGGGTGCAGTGCTATCGCTCAAACCAAATACCTAGAAAGACACAACAGCATCCTTAGAATCCTGTTCTTCGAGATTCTAACCAAATACAACCTACTACCAAGAGAGGGGTATGTGTGGTATAAACGAATCAGTCCAAAGCCAGTTTACGAGAACGAAGAACTCAAAGCTTTGTGGGATGTACCACTGTTTGCCGAGCAAGTAGAAGTTCGAGCAAATCGCATCGACGCAAAGTTATTGATAAAGTAAAGAAAGAAGTAATGCTTATCGAGATGAGCTGTCCGTGGATGGAAAATCGAGAGATGAAGATGGAGGAGAAAATGCGAAAGTATGGTCCACTCAGATGGGAACTCAAGCTGCAATATCCAGGATATAAAGTTTCTCAGCACAACATCATCATGGATGTACTTGGTGGTTATTCAAAAGATGTGAGAAAGTCCATCAAGTGTTTGGTAGGAGATAGATGTGATTTGGTCCTGAAGCAGATGCAGAAGGCAATGCTGTCATGCACTCTGAACATTGCAAGGAACTTTAAAATTCTTGAACACTGAACAAGTTCATAAGAAAGGCAAAGATGAACATTTAGACAGGCTTAAAGGCGGTATTATTTATTAGGGATTCTCTCTAGCATCTTTTTATTTTTATTTATTTTATATATATAAATATACATAGATCATTGGTTAGGATTCTTACAATTAGATATTTAAAATATATTATTATGTAAGATATACAATATTGACAGAGGATTGTAATTTTTTTTTAAAGGGATTAACAGGAATTGGTTACGCTTTTTGGGCGCCCAAATTTTGTAATAGGTTTCCAAACAGATGTTTCAATAAACTGCAAACAATAATAGCTATGGTAGAGCCACGGTAATCATTCCGAAGGTCGTGGGTTCAAATCCCACCCTGGTCAGAGTTTTTTTTCTGTCCTTGTGTGGGTAATAATAATCATTATTATTATTACAATTACAATTAAAATTGTCAGCCATTCTTGGAACTGCTCACCTGTTGCGGAAAGTGTTGTGTCTCTAAAGCTACGGGGAGTTGCTGAGACACAATAAACAATACCCCTTAGAACATGGAACAACTGGAGAGAATCAAATAATAATAATAATAATAATAATAATAATAATAATAATAATAATAAGTTGGAAAGCTGAAGGAGACAAAGGACCTTTGGCCATTGGCTATGGATTGCTCCTTTGGTGTAATGTCGGCATAACATCCTCTACAGCTAAAGCGTCACATTACTTTTACATAATAATAAAATTGCAATACCTGCGATCTGGCACCAATTGCCATTGCTTTGCAATCAAAGTAGTTGGCTGATGGACAGGTTTGATAGACGTGAGGTCCCATATCCTTATGGGGAAACAAAAGTGTCAAGTTGCTTTTCTCAAAGTATGTTGGGCAATGAATCAGGTTTAAGTATATATCTTTAAAATTCAAATGAAATAAAATAAGACACCCACGAGCTTTCTATAGTGAAACAAACAAGACATGTGGCTAAAACAAACTTCTACTCACATCATATCCTGCTACAAGAAGACCCACTCCATATGGTCGCCTACCATATCGCTGGGTTGGTATTTGCATCTCTGATCACTGTAGTCAAGTTATGTCATTACAGTAATTTTCATAAAGTTTGATCTTTGATAAAGTTTTGTACACATAACTGTCTAGGACTAGTTTTCCAATCTCTGTTAAGTAATTATTATATAAAAAATGAATCACTGTAAATTTTCATGGAATCTGATTAACTTCTCCAACATCCTACAACATTGCTATTATGGTTGGAAGTTTTCTACTGAAAACTAAGGCAGTGATATAGATGAAAGGATGACAAAAGAATTTTAAGCATTATCTGTTTTGACCCTGATGCTTCTAAGGTATGTCACCAAGAAGGTGAAGGTGAACTATCAAAAAAAAGATACTGTCTCCAACTGCAGACACAAGTCTTGATATGGGCAGCCTCCTATCATATACATACTTGGAATCTAGGCATTCACTCCTCATAAATTTGCTATAAACAGGAGACAAAGACATGAAACAGTTTGTGAATAATACAGAAATTTGTATATACTGAGTGGTTAAAACATCCATTTATTAAGTATAAAAGACTTTTTATTGGTAACTGAAAACCTCGATATTTTATAGTGGAGCTCCACATGCCAAAGGGGTGCACGGAGCACCATAATTTGGCAAGAAAATATGGTAACCCATGAGTTGCTTTTCTCATGGCACTCACTGCTTGTGGGCACATACGCACAACAAAGTTGCCCAATAATTTAATATCAATGTACATGTATTTTTTCCTTCCTTCTCATTGGCCAAGAGCCCACCACATGACCTGCAAATAACTGCCTACAAATAAGTGTTTTGCTGCAAATAATATTCTGCTCATGCATAATAGTTTGCTTTCCTGCGTTTTCAGAAAGTGATTTAATTGTTGGGAATTGAATGATAAAACAATTACTGAACTCAGTTATCACAAAATATCGTGATTTCTCAGTTTCTCGCAGATCAGTTAATTGCCGAAGCTGGATCTGCTCACAACTGAAGCAAAAACCTACATGTAGTAAGTGACAAAGTTCCGCCGATTTTTAGTTTTGCTCAAAACTAGCCCGAATTGTGCAAGTTGACTGGAAATTAACTTAAGAACATTTCCCTGCTATTGTTTTTATCTGATTTCAACTTTATTTTCGAGAAATAAGCAATGCAAAAATACTACCCGCTTTGCATTTGAAAACAGTGGAATCAGCAAAGAGACACTTACCTTTCATTGTTCGATTTAAATTTAATAGGATCAGCTAATGCAACTGCGTGCGTCGGTAGCTCAACGGAATGAAGTGCACAGCAATCATGCGCACAGCGAAGTACACGACAGATCAGTGGTTTGAGCCACCGATTAGACTTATTATTTTTGTTTTGGTTTGCACAGAGCTGTTCCTTTTTTTTGCTTGCTTTCCTTGTTTTTTGCCGCTCTCGTGTTGATCTTCATGAAATTCAAGCTACATGTCATGTAACTTAAATTTCATTAAGGTCAGGGTTTTTTTTAAGTTGATTGCTGACCAGGAACTGGTTTTTGATTGGATCAGAGGCTCAAGCCAGGTTAACTTCTTGTAATCAGGACACCTAAATATAAACAAGGCTTAATTGTTTAGGCCAACTAAAGCTCTTACCAGTCTACTCTTTTTATGTTCAGGTGGAAAACGGTTTGGAAAATATTTGTTCCTGCATTTTTCACCAGTTTCAATCCAAAAAGATGATTGCGATTTCTGGTTGGAAGCTTATTTAGCACTCTCATTTTAAAAGGAGGATTTTAAAAGGTAAATTCATTGTTTAATTTTAAGTACATGTAAGGCCAGTAAGAATAAATAACCCAGGAGCTCCGCTTTTAGGCTTGGCTAAATCTATATATTATGAATGAAAAGGAAAGGAATCTAACTACAACATCATACATTATGACAAAAAAAGAACAGAATGCAAAAAGTGAAGATCAAAGCTACAGCATCTAACTTTGTATTGCTATGTTCAAACAAAGAAGGGCAACTGCAGTTAACGAAAAACCATTAACTTAGATAATGCTACCTGTCTATCCTCACAGTAGCAAATTTTACAGAGACCAATGCATCACGATAAGTTGATCAAAGGTTTTGTGATAAAACATCACCTTAAGAGTCGAGCATCTGCAGTGAGACCAGCAATGGACACAGCCACGTGATCATCAATTGGCAAAATCTTCTTTTGATGTGCGGACAACTCGGATGCAGCTCTCTGAAAAGATTACATGTATTGTGTGTGCAGAACTTAGGCAGCTGAAGAAATGTCTGTGCATTCAAGTAATTCCATATTAGCTTAATCAGTAGTATTTAATATAGACGTAATTTTGTTGTAGTACTGTTAGAAATTGTAGAAGCTCCCTCGTGAAGGATACCACTATTTTCAAGTTATCACCACCTGTGTGTTTTATCATTAAAAAGCAATCAATACAAAAAACCTGTACAGTGGAACCTCCATTTAACAAAGGGGCAGGGGAAATTGGTTTGTACATCTAAAACCTTGATATAAGACATTTGCAGAAAAACAACCAAAATGTTTGTTATATTTTGGTATAATTAATTTTTTTACAACGTTACATGTGTATGTTGCACTACACAGCATTTCTGGATCTAAACAAATACTGTAAACAACATTTGTGCTTTAATGTCTCGTATATGAAGCTACAGTACCCTGTACAGATGTGTATGTTGCAGGTAGTTTTGTCCCTTGTGTTAATTCATTTCCAAACCAAGTCAATTTGTTTCAACCTAGTTCAACTTGTTTCAACCTACACTGTACCTTCTACAAACTGACCTGGGTCTATTTGTTTCAACCAAGGTCAATTCGTTTCAACCTACATGTAGGTTAAAATGTATTCAAACCTTGGTTGAAATTGCAAGAAGTAAAGATAAATGAAAATCCAACAATTATTAGAAAGTACATGTACATTTGCAAGTAAATTGGTCCTGAATCCTTGAATCGCACCAACGCCTTTTTCCAGTTTGAAAACCCTTTAGAAATAAAGCAGACTTCCTTACTTCTGGCAGCTCAAAGATTTGATTTTGCATTTTGTTGCATGCAAATGAAACACAACACGGAATTGCTTTGCTCATTATAGTGTAGCCAGGGAAATTCCGAAAACCACTTGGATTGAAATGCGCGATTCTGTTTGCCACAATGCTTTTTTTGAGTTGAAATCCACGGGTTGGAATGGTACTCACCAGATAAAGAAGGTTTTCCATTTTGTTTGGAAAAGTAATCAGAAATTTTAAGAGATCTCTTCTTTGCATTACTAGTGGTATGTGAAGTCTTGTCGTTCGTATTTATGTTCTTATGTACCATGTGGACTTCTTGGGGGGTTCGTTATAACCGCCAGATTGAATGTTCCTTGATGACCTGGGGCCGGTTCCTGAAAGGTGTAATAACTCTATTCCAGGGATAAATGGGCCTTATTCCATGAATACCTATATTTCCGGAATAAATTCTGTTCTGTTAGAATAGCAGATTTATCCCTGGAATAACTGTTATACTTGGTATAATTTATTCCTCCTTCCAGGAACTGGCCCCAGAGCTATACACAATTCTGCGATTTAAGTACTTTCGATGACAAAATGTTTTTATAAACAGACCGCGTTCAACAAAACTTGCAATTGGAATGCTCGACGAGCCGTGAAGCCTGACATCAAACGACAGACTTTAGCTGATCGAGCTAAAATCAGGACGCACAATAACAAGAGAAACAATAACTTCATGATCTCCCAAAAATCAAGGTTGAAACTAATAAACAATTTGTTTGAGAATCGCCTTATAAACTAAACCCAGTTATTACTTTGGATCAAAATTGACCAATTACAAAACAACGCGTTTTCCTGAGAGGTCCGCAGGAAAAAGAAGCCATTTAAAAGACCTTTACCTCTGCTAGGTTAGAAGCAAAAACATATTTACAATTGTAACGACTAATGCTTCATTCTGTCTATTTATCTGCGCGTTTGTGTTTGCCAGTAACTCTGGTCACTTTCAAATTAATGATTTTTTGCTATTTTTCACTCCGTTACTTTTGTTAAATTATTTTTTGTTTGATTTATTTTTATTCTTGCAAAAAAGTGGGGGGGCTAAAGACCCCCAGCCCCTCCCTCTGTGCGGTCCCTGTGATAAGCAGTATTTAAGTCCAAGCACCCATTTTAAAATAATAAGCTTTCAATAACTGTGATTTAGGGTTGGTCGGCAGTCTGCAAGTGTCAGACACCATTCTCTTTCAATGTCTAGGTCATCCACTTTCACATTATTACCCATTTCCCTGCTATGTATTTGATGTAGCTGTGACTTGTCCACTCATTTGTGGCCTTTCGATTTCTTTCTCCAATAGATTCCAAAAACCACCTCATTAGGCATTTTAGCAAAGGTTGTGGGAACGGTAGGGCTTTTTTACAAGTGATTTCTCTAAGATAATGACACCAATGGTTTGGTGACAAGTTCTTTCCTTTAATTAAACTGCAGAGGTTATCTTTCATTGTTCTATTTGGCTGTGCCATCATCCTTTTCTGCATAGTGCGAATGTTTCGTTTATAGCACTTTCATCACAAATTATTTTCCTTTGTCAGATTAAAGTTTTGACCAAAATCGCACCATCCAGAATAGATGTTCTTGTTTTGTAGCAAGGTCTGATGTTTTCTTTGATCTGAGAGAAAATAGCCATGAACACATGTACTTTAAGTAATGATTTTCAACATAAAGAGAACCAGTTACACTGTAATGCTCCATAGAACAGTTACAGGTTACATATTTTATGAAAATCAATCAGATCTACTGGTATTTGCACATGAGAAAGAAAATCTGTTTGTTACTATGACTGGTATCCCTTGTTCCTGGTGTATTCTGCATAGCAACATCACTTTGTACAGTATTTGTTGTCACTGTTGACAATTTGTCCTTCAGAATAAAGAATTTGGTTTATCAACGGAGTTGATAATGTAAATTGACCACCGTACAGAGATTCTAAAAGCTGACGTTTCGAGCATTAGCCCTCTGACGAAGGGCTAACGCTCGAAACGTCAGCTTTTAGAATCTCTGTACGGTGGTCAATTTACATTATCAACTCCGTTGATAAACCAAATTTTTGTATACTACTTCCCCACCGACGCAGCACCACAGTTTCTTTAGAAACTACCCCTTCCTTCAGAATAAAGAGCCCACTTAGCTTCTTGCAAACAATTTTTCCTTTTGTTGCACTGGGGATAAATTTAGTCACCCTTTACCTTCTTCAAATTATATGTACGCAATGCGTACATGTGTCTACTGCTAAAGCTTCTTTTAGTGCAGGAAATTTACCAAACATGAATTGGATGACTCTTGATGGCTGCTATCATTTTGTGTTGAGGTGTACATGTATAACAAGACACAAAACAGTATCATTATTGCAGAGCAAATGTATTTATTGGCTAGCTTAAAAAAAGTGATTTAAACTGAACGATATATAGCCTGTTATGATTAGGTCAAAATTTAAAAGGACGCTAAATGTCAAAGTACATAATTTGATCAGTTTTGCCATGTTAAAACTTAAGATATTGAAAGTAGTTCTGACTTGTAAGGATTTCAAAATTGTTCTTGTAGCTTTGTGGAATAATAAATTCTATACTAAGTAAACGTAAAGTGAAAACACAAACACAAACACTGTGAAAAAAATAACTGGGACAATAATGCTAACTACAAACTAATTAACTTGTCAGCTTTTCAATGGCAACAAAGGCCTTTGTGTATGGACAACAGAAAAATTTAAGGTTACTGCTAACCGCTAACCATTTTGGTCTTGAATTTTGGAAAATGTTAAAAAGCTAAAATAAGATAGCTTGTTATTTTGCTTTCTTGTAAAAAAGGAATTATTTGAAAATGTTTGTTTCTCACGGAGTTGTTGTAAATTTTGTGTTTTTCGCGACTAAAATGTTTATCCCCCAAGGTGTTATGAGATGTCAACACTTGTTAACACCCATACAGTTTGACCTGGGAATACATTCGGGTATCTTCACTTTATCGCGTGTTGAGTTCGGCATTTATTTGTAGTCCATGAGGTTGTGTTAAAGGAAGATGCGAGGTGATATCATCCTTACTAGGCCATGAAACGCATGAAACGTGGAGAGAAGTCGAAACTCGCTGCTAGCGACAAGGGCTAAGTCAGCAATCAGGTATAAATAATCTATGGCTAATGACGCAGCGCTGAATGCCTCTTTAGGGGGCCTTATTACCTCGATTTTCATTGGTCAGCTGAATCATAGCGGCATGACCACATTCACACACGCATTGACAAGGTGTGAAAACGTGCAAAATCTTTTCTGCCCGAAAACTTGGGGTTAATTTTTCCAGGAATAGCTCCTCTTCAAATGAATTTATGGGGTATGTAGATTTGTCTGTTTTTTACGAAATTTGGGCAAATGATCATCGGATCTTAGTGCACGAAAGTTTGTCAGGCTTTTAAAAAATTCGAAATATTTTTACTTTGGCATGCCTCTGCATGTCATGAAACAAAATTTTCTATTGGTCAACTTCAAAGTGTATTTTCTCGGAAACCAATAGGAAGATCCTAAAAGCCCAACACACTTTCGTAGCCTATAAAGTGCTGATTGATATAGTACAGTTTATTTGGTTGTGTGTGATAATGTGAAGGCCGGTAATTCAGCTAAGTAAACATGTATGGTTTTGAGTTTGAAGCTTTGCTCGCGCTATAGCAAGCCATAATAAACAATTAATGTTCATGTATTCGGATTTTTCATTTTATTACCTTTTCGGTGATATATAGTTTGCTGGAGTTTTACCGAAAATAATGCACTTACACAGGGTTGTATATAAGAGCCGGCAGCCGGCGAAGTTCGCCGGCTTCTCTGTCAGGTTTCGCCGGCTACTTTCATTGTTTGAAGAGTCAAGACATGTAGTAGAGGAGATGATGTTTATGAGGTCTAAACTACTTGGGCTCAATGCAAATAAAAATTTGCAGTTCCTATCTTTTCTGAAAACACATAAAAGACTTCTGACTCAAGGGCAGTTTAAAAACGTTATGCTTGAGACTTTCGTTTTGAAAAAATCTTGCTTCCGTGGCGTTAAAGTAGGAACAATATGATTTGTTGTCTGCCATATTGGATTTCGATATCTTTAAACAGCCACCGATTGTATCTTACCGGAAGGAAAGATCACTCAAGGACGTTTTAGTCCGTGCAAAACTTCCTTTAATCACGCCGCAATCATAAAAAAAACTTATAAACAAAGAAACACTTTCAAAAGGTTTGTTCTCAATCCAGAAGGAAATTTACATATGATGTTCTGCTAGCAACACGCTCAGCCTGCATCCACGCATCTCTTACCACAACTCAACTGAAGAACAAAACTAGCCCCTGATCATTCACTAACCGCTCCTTCGTTTTCACTTCGAACCTTTCAGTTGATCATTTATAGGGAACGTAGAAGCTGAGGACTTGTAGACTTTATTTAAACACTTGAACGTAACACTCCTCGGAGTTAAATCCTACTTGCCCGCGTAAGTGCTCGTCCTCTCGAGGGCATCGCTACGCTTCAACATGACAACGGATCTTTATCCAACGTCACTCTTGATCAACTCTCGCTGCTTTACGGAACTCCTAAACTCTTCGGAAAAAAAACTACATCACTCTTAAACCGCTCGAGTGATTTTCAATTTTTCGAAATTACAACAACCAAGTTCCGCAAGCATATTTTCCCGCTAATTACACAATGGAACGAATGTGTGTCATCTTCGCACCTAAACAGGATCGAAACATCCTTTACGCCATTGGCCAATTAGTATCCTCCAATCAGCTTCTTTATTTAACAACCAATCAGAAGCCTTTGCTGGTCTAGTCCTTCAAAGTATGTGCCATGTTTACAAGTTGTCAAGTGGCAATATTTGCCAGGCTCGTTAGCTCCAGCAAAACCACCAAAAAGATACAAAAAATATCACTCAACTTTTTGTTTATAGGGTTGTATTATTGAAATGTCGCTTCGTCTTTCTTTGAGTAACATGGATTTCATAGTATAATTGCAGCTTGATTCATCCCTCTAATGTCTGAGTTTCATGGCCCAAAATGCCAGGAAATGCATTTTCCGGCATTCAGTTTTCAAACATTTTCCGGGGGAACATGCCCTCGGACCCCCCTGGAAGCGATGGGCTAAAGCCTATCGTGTGCGTCCTCCGGACCCACAACCGTCTACTTTGCAAAAAACTCCCGCTACTTAAAACCTTAAAGAAAACCCTGCTTACAAAAGATTTCCCGAAAGGAACCCCAAAAGGTTAGCAGTAACCTTAATGTCACCTAAAGAAAGAAACTACAGGATGATAGTGAACTAAACAGAAGGATGACGTTCATTACTAACCTAACATACCTTTAGTATGATTTGAGTTTGATTGACGTGTTTGTAACTTTCACCGGCCATTGTCGTTACAGTGAAAGTGTGCTATCTGCACTGTTCATTGTTCCACAAGTTCAGTTATATGATTAGATTAAGGATTGAATTTCAGTTACATGTTTTCAAGTTCAAGTAACCCTCCCGCTATTTTATCAGTGTCAAGAGCCCTTTTGATATCGGTGAAATCTCTCCAACTTTCCACTGCTTTGTGCCTAATATGGCTTCAAAGAGAGGGGGGCTTACTTTCT
The DNA here is from genome assembly GCF_036669925.1 of Montipora capricornis. Lineage (NCBI taxonomy): Eukaryota > Metazoa > Cnidaria > Anthozoa > Scleractinia > Acroporidae > Montipora > Montipora capricornis. The sequence continues at coordinate 61,987,232 of NC_090884.1, forward strand.
TCCTCTGATAAGGGGGGCTTATTTGAGAGGGGGGCTTAATAGAAGATTTATGGTAATTCCACACGATTTGAGAAAGGTCTCAAATTCTGCACCGATAAATTGTTTTCTGTTGTCAGAAGCGATTTCATCCAGAAATCAGCGCTTTGTTGACCTCACAAGAGGTCTTCTCTTTTTGAGACGAATGAGTATCATTGACCTTATGTAAAACATAACACTCTCTGTAGCGATTATAGAATTCAGGGCAATCCATATACAAATTACCCAAAGCTTTTGAAGAACGAAACACATAATACTAAGCACTATTGTTATTCAATGATATGGAAATAAGTGGCCCTGCATTCTATAATTTAGCCCACTCTCTTATTACTGCATTCTCTTAGACGGCCAGATTGCTTGGGAACAACTACTAAATTGGAAACCCATGGGCTGGCTTCAGTTACCTATTCAATAATATTGACCAATATTGTCTTCACGCATTGTATCAAGCTCATTATTGACTGCAACAATTGCATCTTAGATGTTGACTGACAGGTTCAACTCTACGGTCAATGGCAATTTCACGCTCAAAATCAGTAACCTTTCCAATGCCTTTGAGAATATCATCATATTCCTTTAACAAGGAAGCTACAATCATGGACAAATTCATTGGGACAGTACAGCGTTTTATCTTTCAACTCAATTTTTATCACATATTCTGGGTTCTTTTGCAACCCCCTCCCCCCCCCCCCCATTCAATGTTGCTTGGGGGAAATGAAGTGAAAATAGTGTGCAGCGCTGAAAGTGGACCAGTTTATGCCCAACATTGATTAGGGGGGAGGGGGAAGGCATTTGAAGTCCGAAGAATGTGCACTGGACTAAAATAAACTCAAGTGTCCCAAACTTGTCCGTGATTGTAGCTTATTCTTATCAGAATCTCATTTGACAGACTACATGTAGAATTCAGAGATGATCTGTAACTTAAAACTAAAATCTGACTAACATCAATATACATGTACTACAGTGGTGACCCTTAAAAATACAGTACTCGACACACATGCTTTTGATCAGAGTGTACATTAAACTTTTCTGCTCTGTATCGCTTAGTGTCTACAGTGCATGTAAGCACAGTAGACAAAAAATTCTATCGGCAACCATCTAACTGTGGATGAGCTGAAATTTTCCTAAGTCTCACTTTGTGTCATTTAGGCATGTGGGAAATGGTGGTTGTCATGAAGGCTGATTAGAGGAGATGTAATCTTGGACGTCTGATGGTGCGAGGGTTCAAATCCTAGGAGCAGCGTGGAATGCTGTGGAAGCTCAAGGTAAGTGACAGTCTGTAGGTAATTACGAAGGGAGAGATAGTAAAGAAGGGAAGGAAAGGGAGAGATTGGAAGAAGAGCAGAAGCAAAGGGAAAGATGGGGGAGGAATTTAATCAATCTCTCTTTTTTCATTATTAATTTTTCTCTTTTATCCCCCCTAAAAATCCATGCCCCGTGAATGATTTCTGTGATCTGTTTCCACAGCACAAGCCTGATAACCTACACGACACTTGTGCTGTTGCCATTAAACAGGTTGAAAGCAAAGAGGGGAAGCAAGAGATTGTGGGCCATGTACTATTGACAATTTCCAGTGTTTCACTTGTACTTTAAACACAAAAGTAAAAATTTCAGTGGAAGTGGCTGAAAAACAGGAAAACAAAGGAATTGGACTGGAAACTCTGTACCTTTTGCCACAAGAAGCCTTCAAAAATAAGGAAGTTGATGAAACTTATAAAAGACAAAGAAGATACATGCATGTAATCTGGATCTGTAGATGAGTTGATAGGGTCAGTGTCTGTATTTATGATGCTCAAAACATTACTGTAACTAACTGTGAAGTTGTTCTATAGTTACAGGATTAAAAGATTTTCGTCCTTGTTGGTCTGTTTCACCTTTTTTTTTGTCAAGTGTTGACATTTCTTCATTATATCTGGGTATAAAATTATTTTACGTTTGGGATCCTGGATTGTGTTCATTACAACAAGGATTTCTTTATATCAAGGTTTGTTACATGTATACATTTGTATGGTGGGTCTGTTCCATACATTTTACTGTAAATTTAACTGGGCTGAAGAATATTGTTCGTTATACTGAGGACTTTGTTATATAAAGGTTTGTTAAATTGAGGTTCCACTGTAGACCCATCTGGCTGTTCCCTTCCCCTACTTCCCAACTCAGCACCATGTATGTCCAGAAACACTAATAACACATGTCACAAATTTTATTGTCCCCTAACCCTCCTCAGCAGATATTCATGAAAACAGTGATTTTTTTCCTGAGAATATCCAAATCTTCTTTACTTTCAACCCTTTAAGGACGTTCGCGCCCAAAACGTTCCCACGTACAGATTTTTTTTAAACTTGCCACGCAGAAAGGTAATGATCTACTTTTGCCAAAAAGGCAAAAAAATGGGGGGTCACCGTGCTCGTTTTCGAGATCATGAGGTGCACTTTGAGAAGCTTGCGTTATTTTAAGACAATCTCTGCTTACAACTGTCAGCAATAAAAAAGCTGCATTAGTGAAATTTAGATCAGGTAAACGTACTCAATTCAACGTAACTAATACAACTAAACAAACTTTTGCAGCTGATGTCTTTTTCTGAGGTAATATAGACCTTGAAAAACGATACATATTAGTATAAGAAAGAAAACTTCGGTCGCACGAGAGCATAAAAGGCGAAATATTTGTAACTTCTCGCGTACAGATTTTTTTGTTTTTTGTTAAAATGGACAAAATCAGAAAAGGAAGTGATCTACAGAAAGAAAAATAGGGGTCACCGAGCATTCAAGAGAGTAAAATCGCTGCAAAGTTCTCAAAGCGATTGTCTTTTCGCACTGTCACGCCATTGCGTGAAATTTCCGAGAAGACCTAGGTCAACAGCTATTCCATAATGCCACCTGCTTTCACGTTACATTCTTGTGGAAAATGTTTGCACCTTTAGCATCGTGTTTACCTTCGTGGCGTGCGATGCATGACGTATGCGTGACATGCATGAAAAAATGCGCAGTAGCAATGGGCGCGAACGTCCTTAAGACCCAAGGGGGGTCCAATTGACAAGTAAAATGGTGTTAGAGTAAAATCTACAAGTGGCCATTGGTTGATATGTACTACGTTTATGCTATTAAATCTAGTATGTATCAACCAATGGCCACTTGTAGATTTGTTACAGTGTTTTAGTGGTTATTGTCCTTTTTTCTTGTTTTCGTATGTAAATGTATGTATTGTAAAGTTTTTGTAAGGCATGTAAAAAATTAAAAAGTAAAAGTAAAATTAAAAATAAATAAAATAAGTGGCCATTGGGAGTTAAAGGGTTGCCAGATATAAAGTTTTTCAAATTCCATGAAACTTACTTTCAATGCCACAATGACTGCATGTGTTTTTGATTTAAGTCCCACTGTTGCTGAGCCCTGCCAAGAGCAAACCATTGGAGATACAAGTAGTTGTTAAAGTGATTGGAAAATATTTATGTTACTTGGAGAGACATCCTCACTTTAATTAGCTAGGGACAATAATCACCTGTTTGACGGCTTCCATGGCATATTCAATTTGATGAATCCGACCCTATTAGGATCAAAACAATAATTTCAAAAAAATCTTTACATACAGTACCTGCCATAGGCAATAAATAAGGGACCATGTTTAATAAAAGACACCTCTCGGTCAATACTTGACCGATACTCAATAGACATCTCAGCCAACGCTTGGCTACGATATCAACCGATATAGCGGCCAACAGTTGACCGGCAATGACCGATATGTTGGCCAAGGTGTCAAGCATCAGCCAGCATGATCCTTAAGTTGTTAGACTATTTGGTCGCCACCTCGACCACAATGGCATGAAAAACGTTGGCGGCATATCGGTCGACTGTTGGTAGTATAATTACCACTTGACGTTTGATACTGGACGAAGCTGTCGACACCTTGGTCGACATATCATTCAGTGACGGTCGGTCAACTGTTGGCCGCTATATCGGTCAATACATGTCCGACATATCACCCAAGTGGCGGCTGATATGTGGGCCTTGCCAATAAATACCATGTTACTAATTGCGAACTTTGTGAATGTCCTTCCCCCAAAACACACACACACACCCCTAATGCTGAAAGTTCTGAATGCTTAGAGCTTTCCAATCTCAAGATCTTGAGGTGAAGCAAAGTGCTCAAACTGACATGGAAAAAAAGTTTTATCAGTGTCAGAATGTAAACCGATTTCAATATTTAACTTTGTGCACTTGACCATGCTTTGTCGACACAGCAACCAATCAGTAACAGACACATTCTTTTCTGCTTTACTGAATTCAGGTAGCCTGTGTGGCAGGAAGAAAAAGGTGAGTCAATCAATGGTTGGCAGAGCGGTGATGATCAACTGACGCCCATGTTGACTAACATATTGACCAACATTGTTCAACATATCGGCTGACAGTTGATTATGTTGGCTGACTGTCAATCAACATGCCAGCCAATAGAGTTGTAGAGCATTCGCTGAGCGTAGCTGGCAATTGAACGACACACATGTCAACCACATATCAATCAAAATGTCGGCTGCATGTTGATTGAAATTTCGGCCGACTGACTGGCTAACCCAATAGAGTTAACCCAAAGATGCCCACAAGATCAGGACTAAATGTGTATTTAAAGGATGGCCATGATAATCTTTACCTGTGGGCTCCAGACAGTGACATCATTATCATACTGATTACGAAACTACAAGAGAAAATATGCACACATGTGAAAAAGACAAAAAGGATGAGTTCAAACCAAGACTATAGATCATTTTCACATGACATCACAGCGGCCATGTTGGTGTACAAGAACAATAGACGTACTCTCCTTTGGGAACCAAACTCTATTTTTATGCATATTCCATGCACACATTTGCTATTGTTTTGTACACCAATATGGCCGCCAAGTCACGTGAGTGAAAACCATCTATTAGAAGGAAGAACAACCTACAAAGGTAGCAGAATAAGTACAATCTTTTCAGTGCCTTTTTCAACTGCCTGGTAACCTATATTTTCTTCGACAGGCGAATGAAGTGTTTTTAAATTAAAAAATCTCTGTCAGATAAAAATGTCTGACGAAAGGTAAAAGCAACGTGACTAAGCAAATTACCAAAATAATTGTTTGAATTTGAACCTTTTCTCTCAACTATACGGCATAAAACAAACAAAATCCTTAGCATTAGATTATCATTAGTTAATACAAAAATGTCGAGAAATATGGAGACAATGAGCGAGATTTAAGCAAAAGAAACTAACCATTGTAGATTGTAGATGGCAAATCTCTGACTCATCAGGTAATAGTTCATGTATGCTTACCTTTCATGTCACAATTCTTGTCGTGACCCCGATCCGTATGGTCAGCAAACATTGTACGTAAATAACGAAGGTATGGACCTTAAGTAGAGGGTATTGAAGTGTATTATAAGAAACCAGAAAAAAAATGGCGGCCGTTTCCGGTGTTTTTATAAGTTTTGTACGTTGAAAGTTTTTATGAAAATTAGTCTTCTTCAGGAGTTAATTTTTGATATGAATAACAGAGCTGATCCAGGGGGAATAAATGACCCTGATTATTCCCGGCAACCCAAAACTCTTCAGCAGAAGAAGTGGGAGTTCTTTGACAAGTTAGAACAGCTTGAGCAGAAGTAAGAGTTTATGAGTTCTTTCAGCCTTCAAATTAATAATAATGACGATAAGGATAATGATTGTGATGTTTATGCAAGGATTGAGGCATCAGTTTTTGTTTTTCGACTTTATTTTTGTGGATTCCATGTACATTTTGCAGGCTTTCCGCTCTTGAAAAGGAAGGCAATGCCTTATTCTACAGCAAGCGCAGTGAATTTCGTAAAGATTATTGTGAGCTTGAAGAACTTTATTTGAAAGGAACTAATGACAGGAAAACAGAAAGTAAGTTGGTTATTCTAAGAAAGAAAAACGCTGGTTCATTGTTACCCTGGATGCCAGAGGTTTTTTTCTCTCTTAGAGCGACGGAATAGCGAGTCGCGAAGCGGCGAGAAAAACCGGGTGTCCGGAAAACTAAGACCTAAGACCTAAGACCTAAGACCCGGAAAACTAAGACCTAAGACCCGGAAAACTAAGACCCGGAAACCTAAGACCCGGAAAACTAAGACCCTTTTCATTTTAGTTCTCAAAGCAATCCCTGGGCCGTTTAAAAAGGCGCAAACATATAATAAATAAATGCGAAGGAAATCGGGAATAAATCACGCGCAAAGCAGCAAATAAGCCATAGAAAAGAACGGCACCAAAAAACCCTGTATTCCTGAAAGAAATTTTATGTATATCCAAAAAATTAAGATCGATTTTGAGACGACAAGAAGGCTTTATAATGACGGCGTTGGAAGAAAATCTAGCAGCGTTTGCTTGATAATTATTCACGCCACAACCGCGAATGTCACGCCAGGCGAGTCAAGGCCGCATGACAATCCCGCATTTCAGAAAGGAAAAAGAAATCGTTGTTCTAAAATGCCTCGCCTGCAACTGAACCAATTGTTCATTTGTTCTTCGGAAATTATTGCCAGTCGGGTGTTACGTCCTGTTGGAAATCAACGACGGGTTTTTCTTTGATCGAGCTCTGTCACGAGCCCTTGTAAACAAATTCAAAGGTCAACAGGGTCACATGCCCTACTGCAAATCGCGCTGGTGGCACTGTTTTCGTAAGAAAGGCAGATCCAGCATCCAAATGTAGTACAATTTAAGGGAATCTGCTTAGTTCCAACCGCCATTATGTTGGAATATTTCGGGTTAAGTGTTAGGTGTCAGGTCTTAGTTTTCCGGATTCCCCACTAAAAATCCGGAAAACTAAGACCCGGAAAACTAATACCTAAGACCCGGAAAACTAAGACCCGGAAAACTAAGACCCTTTTCATTTTATTCTTGTTTTTGGTACTTATATTGTACGGCTGGAACTCGGGGACCTTTGTTAGAAAGTCCGAGCACGTTCGTTCTGTTTTGAAAATCTAAAAATATTTTGATTTTAATATGTCCATAAGCAAATTGATATGTAAAGGTTCTCAATGTTTTAAAACCCTCCATAACATTGCCATGTGATTCTTACAGAGATCTTAATACCGTGTACTAATCTTTCGGGACAAGGCCTAACTGACACCCATGATTTTTTTTTTAATTTTTGAATAAGCTCAGCAAAATTTCAGAGATGTTTATGCGACTGCAAGAGGAGGTTCCACTTATCATAGAACCGAATAAGCCTTTGATCGTTCAATTAAATACGCTTTACATTATTACCTTTGTTACCTTTTAATTCAATGCACAGACGCCAAGTTAGAGCTTCCTGCTTCCCACCCCTCTCAGTCCCAATCTGTTGACCTTACTATTTGTTTACACGCGCTCACGACAGAGATTCCGCCGTTGATTTCCAACAGGACGTATCACCTGACTGCCAGTAATTTCCGAAGAACAAATGAACAATTCGTTCAGTTACAGGAGAGACATTTTAGAACAACGATTTATTTTTCCTTTCTGATGAAATGCGGGATTGTCATGTGGCCTTGACTCGCCTGGCGTGACATGATTTGCGGTGAAGAATTATCAAGCATTGCTAGATTTTCTCCCAACGCCGTCATTATAAAGCCTTCTTGTCGTCTCAAAATCGATCTTAATTTTTTGGATATACATAAGATTTCTTTCAGGAATACAGGGTTTTTTGGTGCCGTTCTTTTCTATGGCTTATTTGCTGCTTTGCGCGTGATTTATTCCCGATTTCCTTCGCATTTATTTATTATATGTTTGCACCTTTTTAAACGGCCCAGGGATTGCTTTGAGAACTAAAATGAAAAGGGTCTTAGTTTTCCGGGTCTTAGGTTTCCGGGTCTTGGTTTTCCGGGTCTTAGGTCTTAGGTCTTAGGTCTTAGTTTTCCGGACACCCGAGAAAAGCCTCTGGTACAGGCCGTTAAAAAGCTCACTTCCATGCAAACCAACTTACTTTGATTGACCTCCAGAGTAAGAGCTTATTTTAGAAACTTGGCTAACCGGTTTTAGTAAAATCCAACTAGTGGTCTATTATCAATGCTGCGTTCTGATTAGTTGAGCTACTAGTAGGCTATTTGTTATAGCTCACTAGTAGCGAAAAGCACCGGCTTTGAATTAAAGTCTAGCTTTAACTAGCGAAAGATGTTTTGTCTCGATATTTTTTTGACCAACTAGTTGGATTTTACTAAAACAATTATTCCTCTCGCCCTCATGGCCTCTGAGTCAATAGCCCATTCTATTGACTCAGAGCCCATTCGGGCTCGAGGAATAATTGTTAATTATTCACGTGATAAAAATATTTGTGCAATATTTACAGGTCACTTTACTGGGAAATTCTCACGGTCGAGTCAATAGATCGTTTTCACTGTCACGATCGACTTCAAAAAGATGCTTGGACAAATTCATAACATTTCTGATGTGCAGTCTATTATTTGTTACAAATGCAAACGTGAAATGGAGAAATAAGAAAATTGCATTCAAGTCCTGGAATTAGAACTGAAAAAAAATTAACTTTAGGGTTTTAGGGACAGTCCGTGGAGCAGTTTCAATATGACTTGAGGCGTTGAGGTGTAAAGATGTCAGAAGCTCATACCTTCACCAAATTCCCAAACTAAATTAATGCATGCTTGTTCGATTACACCCCCTTTAACTGGCCACCCAACAGCAAACATTCATCCAGCATCAAAGAGACGAATTAACCTCAATCTGCCAGCCATGAATTCGTGATTATTGTGTCACGATCGCTACTTTCACGTTCATAGTCTTCTTGTATTACACCAGTGAAAAACTGGTTTGATCAAGTCCCCCTCGACCTAACCAATGGCAATCCTTATAAAAAACGATTTGTCGATCGACCAATGAAATCTCCAGGGTCAAAAATTGACTCTGGAAGTGGAAAGTGCGACGTGATTGGGGCCGCATCTTCAGAAGGCTTAACAGCCTGTAACAGAGGTTTTTCTCACCGCTTCGCGACTTGCTCTTTTTATAGCAATAAAATAACCTCTGGAATCCAGGGTAATGCATTGTTGCAACACCCAGAATAAAAAATTTTTCAGTGTAAGGAAACTAAAAGGAGTGTTCAGGCACTTAGGGTTTGGTTTTGTGATGGTCTTGCATAGGCCTGTTGCAAGCCATAAATAAGTTGGGGGGCCTATAGAGCAGTGCAGGGATCCCAAACAGAGCCCCCCTTACCTTACAGTGCCACTTTACTTTTCAATAATTATGGTAGCTATAATTTTAATGTAAAATGTTTGTGTAGACTTTGAGAGCAAAGACAACTTCCTGCAATATCTTTGGCAGTAAACCTTTCCAAAAACCTGTTCTCTGTTGTCCTCACCTCCGATAAACTCTTTGGCAGCGGCTTTAGTACTGGTTGTGTCCGTCCGATCTTTGTGCACACGAAGCAGCATCAGATGGTTAAGTCTTGCATCTCCAGCTTTTGATTGTTAGTAAGTTGTCACTTGCTTTAAGGCAGAAAATGATCTTTCGCTGGCAGCATTCACAGGCATAGCAAGTAACACCTTCCCTTGGTGCAAACTTCACTTAACCCTTTAACTCCCAGTGGTCACTTATAGATTTTACTCTTTCTAACGCCAGACAATGGTTTTACTCGTCAATGGGGGGGCCTTGGGCCTTAAGGGTTAAAACTAATTTTTGGGGACTATCTACAGTGTTGGGATTGGAAAAAGGTGACAACATCATTTACATTAATTATTAAGTAAAGTACGATCGTCCCGGTGAGTGTAATCTTGAGAAGGACTGTTTGAGATGACATTGACTGACGTTTCGACAACCTGAGCGGAAGTCATCTTCAGAGTCAAGTGATTTGGGTAACGTCAGTAGATACTATAAGAACTCCGGTCGTAGATGTCATATCACAAATAAGTTGACCCATGGCATCTACGACCGGAGTTCTTATAGTATCTACTGACGTTACACAAATCACTTGACTCTGAAGATGGCTTCCGCTCAGGTTGTTGAAACGTCAGTCAATGTCATGTCAAACAGTCCTTGTCAGGACCACCCTTACCGGGTCGATCGTACTTTACTTAATGATATGACTCCTGGGTTCAAACCCTTTACAATTTACATTAATATTAGATGGGTCAAATCCCATAGGTTCTGCAGTTTGTGTTAATAGTCGTATCTGCCCTTCTGACTTGAAATAACCTAAATCTTCACCATACGTGTTTAGCACTCAAGCAAACTCAACATCACATGCTTTACTAGCAGAAGACTTCAAGAGGAGCTCCTGGATATTCTCGAAGATCTTTGTGATGTATTACCGGTATATTCACAATCAATGAAACACATTATCAAGATGGTGGAACCAAGAATTTAATGAAACACAAATACCTTGTGTACCTCCTTATTTGATGGATCACGTGACCCACAATGTATGTTGCACCCAAGGGGAAACCGAACAATTTCCTCCCCCACAAATTTATAAGGTATACAGGGTACAGACTATGATAAAAAAAACCGGTATAAATTCAATACAACTAGTGTCCAAAGTCTCTAACTGTTCATAGTGAGTGTACAGTTCAGTCAAGAACATAGCCCTTCAATTGTAGTGTTCGACACTAATGCTTGCCCGATTGCCCTGGGGCAAGCGA
>NC_090884.1:62005370-62030370 GCF_036669925.1 Montipora capricornis
ATGGTCAGACCACAAAACTAGGAATACTGTGAATAGTGTGTGGATTTTTTTAATGTCCCACATATTACATGTATGGACAGTTGTGAAACTTGACCAGTGGCTTATAGTCCTTTTCTGTTGTTATCTTCAATCTTTATGCACACAACCATAGAAAAGCATCAGTGGTGACATTTGGCTTATAAGATAGTAACTGACCCAGTTGTTGGAAAAAGAGTTACCTTTAAGGATAGGCTAGTGACTGACTGGTATTCATCTTGCAAGCCAAGATGGATTGAGTCACATGACATAATTTTGCTGTAGATTGCCAGACGTTTGTATCCTTGGTCTCTGTTTTGAGCATGGGTCTGTCGTTGAATATCATTTTGTCTTTTCTTCTGAGTTTCAATGTAAAAATGGCCATTGACATTCAAAGGCAGGCTGCCACCCTGAACAGATATTGAGGATTACAATCCTTTAATGATCTACATGAGTAGCAGGAAGAAGTGACGAATGTTTCAGAATAAAGATTGTTGCGCTATCAAAGGAGAGATGTAATGTGATTCCTGTTCTATCGAAGGTACCATTGGTCAACACAACCTACCTTAATTCGTAGTAATTGTTCATACCAATGTTAGGAGACCAAAGGAGAAAAAAATCCTATAATCTGTCTTACATGCAGGCCCATGACAAATTTATGCGAGCAGCGGGGACAGGAATCCCAGGCAGGAGTGCCGATGATGTGAGGCAACATGATGAATGGTATAGTGAATATTTAATCCTTAAAGACAGCAAAAAGAAAGCCATCCGAGATTGGAAGGATGAGAAACAGGTTTGTTTCTGTGAAAGTTTGTTGTGGTAATAATAATGATGATGGTGATGACGTTAATAATAATAATAAAAATACTAATAATAATAATAATAATAATAATAATAATAATAATAATAATAATAATAATAGCTATCTTTTATATCACACCGACTCAGCTGTTAAGTTATACGGAAATGAAGATCCTACCATGGGCCTAGTGCGCGCTTTTGAACAAGCTGCTGTTAAATGGTACAGGTCAATCGTGAAAGAGGCAAGAAAAATTTGCTGAAGAGCTGGGTGTCTCTCTGAATCTGTCGTACCCCAACCCGAAGTTGTATGCTGAGGAAGGCAAAGAAGTACCGAAGGAGAAGATCAAGGATAAGCTAAAGCAGAGAGTTAGAGGTCAGTACGCCGAAAAAACTCGAGGAGAGCTCTAGGTGGCAAGGAAAGCTTTTAACTTCCAGATGGGATGATGAAGACTTGAGTAGACTAGAATGTTTTGCGTGGATGGCGACCTAGCAACGTGCGCCGACTCATACGATCGCGGGTATGGTGGAGCTGTATGAGCAGATGCTACCAACAAAGGTATACTCCTATCATAAGATCGGTACCACCCCTGCAAATGACACCACCTGTAGGTTGTGTGCGAAAGGAACAGAGAGTATGGCACACGTGATCGCGGGATGTTCAGCGCTGGCTCAAAGTAAATACCTTGAGAGGCATAATGCGGCCTTAAAGGTGTTGTACTTTGAGCTTTTACGAGATCTTAAGCTGGTTGATGAGGTCCCCCCGTGGTACTCCAAGATACAACCCAAGCCATTGTAAGAATCTCAAGATGTTCAAGCTTTTTGCTATATTCCCGTCTTCGCAGAGCATAACGAGGTGAGGGCAAACCGGGTGGGTGCGAGGATAGTCAACCATCGGGAAAGATACTGAGTACCATCGAGATGAGCTGTCCGTGGGTCGAGAATCGTGGCAAGAAAGATGAAGAGAAAACACTCAAGTATGGACCGCTTCGATGGGAGCTGAAAGCACAGTACAAGGGTTATAAGATCAACCAATACAATGTGATCATAGATGTGCTGGGAGGCTGGAGTGTGGACATGGAAGAATCCCTCAGGGTGCTCCTAGGTTCTAGGTGCAGAAAAATCTTAAGGCTAATGCAGAGATCGGTCATTTCAAGTACGCTCCACATCGCTCGGACATTCAAGGAGGCTGCTGCTTAATTGACTTTAAGACGGTAGTAACCAGCTGCTAGTCTTTCTAACAAATGTTGATTAGGACGTCGTTTTTAAATTAGCTTTTTTACAGGCATACGAGCCGGTTTCAATTAATGTTATTAGGTTTCTAATATTTTGCACTTAGTATATTATAGAAAGTTATAATCCCTGAAGATGCATAGGTTACGTTAATACGCCCTATGTTCTTTAGTAAGCTCAGCATCGAAAAGTACAATACTGCTATACTAATAATGGATGTGTTGGAATGTAAGAGAATAACTAAGGTACGGAGTTAAAGCATCGAAGGAGCCCCCTCAAATCCTTTTGTGTCGCAAGAAGGGCTACATGCTTCTACATGCAAATAATGAAAGAGTTATGGGGTGAAGCAGGTTATGCCGGTGTCCTAGCGAATTTGGACCCCCCTAGATTTGGACCCCCGGCGGACTAATTCCTCTATCGGATTAAGTCCCCCTTTGCGGCTTTGGACCCCCTCATTACAGCTTATTGAACTGTTTATAAATCTTTGCGGAAAAGACCGCATCAGTTAAATTTTCAGTAAAGGTCGTTTAAAGTATTCGCGGCGGCATTTCGTAAAGTAGATGCGAATTTTAACTCCTTCCTGACAGAAGCTTAAGTCACGCACTAGGCACTCATTAAATTGTCACGTTAATTTTTTAATAATGAGAAAAAGCAAATTCAGTTAAAGTTATTTAAAGCACGCGCTGTGGCCTTTTCGTAAAGTGTTGTTTCTTTCATAGTTCTTTTTCTTCCATTTGTTTCTAAGTTTGGATGGGCGGTGCATTCACAAAGGAGGTGCCACTTTTTGAAGTAAAGCCACTTGGTTGGAAAACGCATTGTTAGACGTTTATTTGACTAAGAGGCTTCAGAAGATTTTTTTCTTTTTTTTAAGATATATCAAACTTTTTCAGTCATGAATTCTCGTATTTCAATAAGGCGAAAAAGCAAAGTTAGGCTTGAGTTTCAGTAGTAAAAAAGTAAAATAACGCTTATTTTCAGGGGGATGCAGATCCGCGAAGTGGGGTGTATATCCGCTAGCGGATCTGGACCGAGGAGTTGAAAGAAAGAGTTCAATATAAATATTCAAAAGCAGCTCTAAAAACATGTGTCTTAAGTAGACATTTAAAAGTCTCTTTGTTGGACGTTTTTCTTAGTTATACTGGTAGTGCATTCCACAAAGCAGGTGCGGCTTCTCCAAATCATCGATCACCAAGAGTTGTTTTGGTCTTTCGTGGATGCGGCTCGAGTAGTGTACCATTGGATGAGCGTAAGTTGTTAGCACCAGGTTCCATAACCATGACTAGTTCACTGAGGTATGGCGGTGAAGAATTTTAAACTAAATCCGCTGCCGTGCTGTTTCATTGGAAGCCCGTGAAGATGGAATAATATTAGAGTGATGCCGCACAGAAAACCAGTCTTGCTGCTGCATTGAAAACGCGTTGTATCTTGTTAAGCTTGCTAGCAGGCAGACCATACAACAGAAATAATACTTTACCATCTTCGCCTCATGAACACTTAAACCTATAAATACTTAATGGAGCAAAATTCTTCAATTTCTGGATTGTTAAACAAAGTTTATCTTTGGAAATCCACAATGTTAATGCTCTGCGTTTGGTAGTGGTTTTGAAGTTAATGAAACATTGGGTATCTTACCCACGAAAGTAGGAATTCAGTTTCACCAGCCTCGACGTAAAATGTCGGGGGGGGGGGGCGGAATGGGGGGACAAAGAAAGTGATTTTCCAATCGAAAGATCATCGCAGGTAACAAAGAACAATTATTGTAAAGAAACCTGAAATTCAAAGAAAAAACAATGGAATCCCGTGATTTTACCTTTGTAGACTGAGAAAGAAGCGTTAAAAGACGATGATGACGAAATTGAAGTGGAGGAAAGAAGGAAGAAGAAAAGAGAGGAACAAATTCAAAGAGAACGAGACGAAAGGATGAAACAGTTGAACGAGTGGAAGGTAAAATGAAACAAAGTTGTCGGAACTGAATCGAAACACATTGATAGGTTAGTTTGTAAGTTAACTGGTCGATGGCGTACGCTTGCGCTTGGAAGCAGAAACCTCCACCCGTAGCCATCAAGCACCTTGACTTGTGTTTGTCTTAATATTTTGTTGTATTTTTCTTTTTTTCATTTCAGTAAGAGTTAATATGTGTGATCCACTTATATTTCTTGTTTTACAGTGAACAGAAATGATTTCTCGAGTTTGACTCCGGAAAACTTGTGAAATATACATGATGTTTTCCGTAGTTACCGGCTCTCGTTTTCTAAGGTCACGGTCAAACCTTTGCACTTAAGACTAAAGGCCTGGCCAAACGCTCGCAACATTTCAACGCAACATCTTGCAACATTGTTGGGCACAACATGTTGCATACGTTTGGCCACCGTGTTGCGATATGTTGCGTGCGTTTGGCCAGTCGATTCAACACATGCCGCAACATCATGCAACAATGTTGCGTTGAATTGTTGCAAGCGTTTGGCCAGGCCTTAATGCAAGTAAAAAAATTCCGTTTAGGTTCAGAGAGAACTAGAAAAGGCCAAGATGGAGGAAACACGCCTCAGGCAAGACTTAAATAAGGCGAGAGAAAGAGAAAAAGAAGAGAAAAGAAGGGTAGGAATCATCTGTGATGTGATACTGACAAGACAAGTATTTCAAATTAAAGTTTTTAGGCACTTTCCTTTAAAAGGAGCTTTCAGGCACGATACACCTTAATGTCTTCAAACGCGAGATGATGAGATACATAGGTTTTAAAACCCCAAACAGGTCAGTATCATTGATGAATCAAGGAACGAAAGATATATGAAATGAATCATATACTGAACTGCGGACATGAAATCAAGTGAAGCTATGATCCTCGCAGTAATGAACGTAGTTTTAGCAATTGCGTAGAGAATCCTGAAAAATTCGAGACTTCAACGGGATTTGAACCCGTGTCGTCGCGATGCCAGTGCGACACTCTAACCAACTGAACTATGAAGCCACTATGTTGGGAGCTAGTCATTTGTGGTTTCAAGGATATTGAGAGGATCGTTGCAATTCTTTGCACAAACAACCCATTTGAGTTGTGCGTGGGTACTCTCCTCAATCGACGCAAATGATGCAAAGCGTAGATGTTTGCGTTCGCTATCCCCTGCACTCCGTCGTCTTATTCTACAAAGGCAACCTTCATCCGCACGTTTGCGTGCTTCAGCCTTTGTTTTATCCTTGAAGAAACAATGGAAAACTCACAGTTTTTGCTTAAAAGTTTTTTTTCTTGAAGAACGTTAACCCTAACTATAGCTACGCGTTTAAATTCAAGTTTTATGGCGTTTCTTTTTAGCTAGAAGTGAAAGCTCATGTTGAGCAGTATGCCAGACAAAGAGAGGAAGAACAAGCCATATTAAGAGCAGCACGGCAAGCGAGAGAAGAACAGAAGAAAGTGAAACTAACTACAGAGGAAGTTGCTAAAATACAAGAAAGGGCATGTAGAATTTCTTCTCTATCGATTGGGTATACGGTGGTACGTCCTTTCCGTGATACAGTCCATCACCTGGTGAAATGATCCAGATGAAAGGATGAAATGCGTACCTGCTAAACAAGTGAACATTTAATAATCTTTGCTTTTTTAAATCGTGTGAGGGATTGAAAGGGAAGTATCATCAGTTGATGGCGCTGAGGATAGAAGTCCAAATCGTAATTTAAAAGTCTTCTTATTCAATATGAACTTATTGAAAGGGGCCCTTTTGATAAGGTTTAGCATGCTTCCTGGGAGTTAGCATGTTATCGCGGGATGTGGAAGGGGTCAACTATTGATAGAAACTGCCTTTTCACATTCGAGAGTTTCTCTTTTGTTGCTGCGCCAGAGAGTGAAAACGTTTGGTCGAGGGAAACAGGAAGATCAAAAGACCTTTTAATTTTCTGCAACTGGCGTATTTATCTATCTTGCTTAGAGTCAGAAGATGTTGGACGAAAAACAGGCAAAGATGAAAGCGAAAGTGTTGGAGAAAGTAGAGAAAGAAAAAAGGCTTCAGAAATTAAAAAGCCAGGTAATAGACCTCCAAGAATTTAAGAAAAAAAGTTTAAAATATAAGTAAAGGTTTTCAAAAACAATTTGAAGTAAAAACTAACGGTAAAAACACGCGACGTTTCGACCGAACTTCGGTAATTATCAAGATAAAAGTGAAGATAAATTTTTTTGCATAAGTATAAATATAAACAGACCAGGCTTCAGCCGATATTGTGCGAGCACAACTCAGAGATCTGAGCCAGAAAATTCAAGTGACCGTCCAGCCCACGTTTGTGAGCCACAAGATCAAACGATATCTGAAACCGCGCGAAGTCAAGCGTTCTATTGTCAACCAACAATCCCTTGTTTATCAATTTAAATGAGACCTGTGTGCTACTGGTTATGTTGGTTACACGCGGCGGCATTTGCATCAACGCGTAGACGAGCACAAAATGCGTCTTTCTCCATTGGAAAACATTTCCGTGTGAAACATTCCTATGTTACCAAGAATTTTACCATCTTAAAAAAGTGCAAGAACAAGTTTGACTGTCTCATTTATGAAGTTTTTTTTTATTAATGAACTGAGACGAAGTTTCAATGTACAGGCAGACTCAATAGACCTTTTCGGCTTGTACATTTTGTTTTCCCAATACAGATCATGTGGTAATACTCAGGAGGTTTGGTCTTTTGTTTTGTTCATTAAAATGAGGGCATGCAAGCATGAATATGCCTGCATGCACTCTTTTTAATGAACAAAACAAAGGACCAAGCCTCCTGAGAATTATCACATGATCTGTATTGGGAAAACAAAATGTACAAGCCGAAAAGGTCTATTCGTGCGAAAGTTTTTTAATCACTTTTAATTATGTTATTCTTGCAGGTTTTTTAACACCCCTTTTTTGCGTTTTCACACTTCACATACTTTCACTTCTTTGTTTTATATTTATACTTATGCAAAAATTTTTGTCTTCACTTTTAGCTTGATAACGACCGAAGTTCGGTCGAAATGTCGCGTGTTTTTACCGTCAGTTTTTACTTCAAAAAGTAAAAAGTAAGACCTAATTTCTCAATTTTGTCAGTGAACACATTTAAATCTATAGTCTTGGCCGTGTCGTGTTCAGCTGTCGGGGGAAAATGCTCAAGATGACATTCGCGTGAGAAAGCGTTTCTTCTAGCACCAAAAGTAAAAGATACAAAGTAATTTTCGCGAACGGTAAACAAATGAAAACAAATGATAGTCTGTTTTTTCATAGGTCGAAGTAAACGTATCACGTGACCCATTTCGTCTTTATAAGCTCACGGCCGGTTGGGAACAGAGAAAGAAGGAGGGGCCTGGAACTAGTGGACAGGGACTGACCTTTAATATGCCACACAGGTAATTTCAGGGACTGAATGACCTTAAATATGCCACCAGGCAATTTCAACATGCGTTATCTTTTTTGAATGTCTCACTAGTTTTGAAAGGCTATCTCCTTTTTGAATTCGCGTTTCGTTCCTCACTACATACAATCGGCCAGACAACGATGTAAGAGAAATAAGGGAAAGGTCAACGAAAACGATAACAATGAATTTGTCCCCCCAGACTATTTCCATGATTTTAAGTGCACAATATTAGCTATAAATTGTTACAGGAGCTTATCAAGGGGATCCTTTCTCTCTCCCATACTTGGCTAAGGAGTAAACCCTTTCCCGAACGACTCCCTTGGGAGATTCAGCACACACCCCCCACCCCCTCCCCTGTGTTGTAAAAGCCAATCAAAACAAGGCTATCTAAGCGTTAAGGGAATTATGACACTTTTCGCGCGAAAAACCTGCTCCTAAAAATAACTTAACTCGGGAAATGACTGACTCAAGAAAACTATGCTGGAGATAGAGGCTTCCCTTGATGAGGTCCTGATTGTTGTCATTGTGTTTGTTTTTAGGGCGGTTCCCTCCTGGAGACAAGGATTGTCCTAGCGAGTGATTAAATTACAGAAATACCTGGTATTTCAGTCGGCTTTAAACCATTGTTTCTAAATGTCTTTTGAATACGAAAATCTCTTCAGAGGCTTTTGTGTTGAGCGGCAACGCTATGCTCGCAATTTTTTTCACCTCTAAGAATGTACTTGAAAAAATTACTCAATACTGATTGGCTGAGAGAAATGCAGTCTTCAGGTAACATAGTAAGGAAAGAGGTAATTCGGTGCAAAAAGAAGTAATGTACAAAGCATGCTGATTGGTCAATGAGCAAACAAAGTCGGAGATAGCCAATCAAATGCGAGCCCTGGATGGCGCAATTTGTGGGACAATGATGCGCGTGCGTTGCTTCTATTTTTTCATTTATATTATCAATAAGTAATCGCATGCTTTTTCTCGTCCAATTTTGAATAAATAAGCACTTGTGAAGCTTTTCAAGAACTACAAACTGCACTTGCCCTACGGGCTCGGTCAACTTTGTTCGTCGTTGAAAAAAATTTACTCGTGGCCCCGGTTGTTCGAAATGTGGATAGCGTTATCCACTGGATAAATCACTATCCATTGGATAACTAAATTAGTTTTGCTAGTGTTTATCCGCTGGACAGTGATTTATCCACCTTTTGAACAACCGAGGCCGGATTACTTATTCCAAATTGCACTCGAAATCATGTGATTACCCATACTAATCTTGTCCCAAACCCTACCCCACCTCTAGTTTAATAGCTTTTTTCTGCCGGTTAGATAATTGATTACCCCGGATCCAGAGGTTTTTCTTGAGCCGGGAAGCGGCGAGAACTTAAAAACTTGAAAAACCTCTGGTTACCTTGGACTTAAATCTCACTTTCATGCAGACGTCAGGATCAGGATCTGCCTCAGGCTCGGATTGGTTGATATTTTTACAAACACGCAAATCAATATGATTGGTTCGTTTGATTGGTAATACCGAGGGGACGCGTGATTGCTAAGTTGCCATTGGTTCGTTTTGTAATCATCAATTTGACGCGTTTGACAGCTGGTGTCTGCATGAGAGTGAGATTAAAGTCCAAGGTAACTAGGAGATTTTCTCTTCTCGCCAGTTCGTGACT
Organism: Montipora capricornis; assembly: GCF_036669925.1. NCBI lineage: Eukaryota > Metazoa > Cnidaria > Anthozoa > Scleractinia > Acroporidae > Montipora > Montipora capricornis. The sequence continues at coordinate 62,014,428 of NC_090884.1, forward strand.
TGTCACCGCCAGTTCGCGGCTCCCTCGCGGCTCCCTCGCGGCTCAAGAAAAACCTCTCGGACCTGGGTAATATATGATGTAAATGTTAATTTTTTTGAAGCCCTCACTTTTTACCTCAGCTGAAAGGTTCTAATGGCAAAAATCTGATAAATTTGACTATTCACCCCAAAGAAATATGACACCAAAGTCATAGATTTCTCAAGGTCTGTGCAACTTAATCATTGCATAAAACACAGATGCATTTCAATCGGCATTTCGAACTACGTCTACGTTTGCAACCTGGGCAATATTTCGTAAATGACATTGTAAAAAAAATAACTGAATAAATAAATTACTATACACTACTGTACATATCAAAAGAACCAATAAGTGAATAAAATATTTATTACTATTTAAGCTATTTTTTTAGAACCTTGGACCTCCTAAATGTGGTTAAGGGATGTTATGTTTCGCGGAGATCTTTCCTTCCTACGCTCAAGGAAATTATAACCAATCAGATAATTATTGATTGCATTCAGAGTACAAGAGGCCATTCACATGATTTCGGAATGGGTTCCGTTGAAGTTCGTACTGAACGCCAAGAAGGTGTTCCATGCACAGACTCGGATCTTTCACTACCGCACCGAAAAATCTAAGACCTATTAAAATGGTCTTCGACGACATTTTTATAATCAAGTCGCTTCGCTTCGCTCGTCTTGCAGCAGCCACGCGACAGCTGCTTGACTTTTCATGACCTATGACGCAAACATCATGAAAGGGATTACAATTTCACCGGAAGTAAGCCTGTTTTTCAGCCCAAGCGCGAATTTTTGTTTGCTTGATTGCTAATGCAAGTCAGATATCATTTGGGTTCTTGTTTCTTTTAGAGTACTGTAACGCATTAATAGATGAAAACAAGTAGCGTTTTGCATTTCTCTCCCGCTTCCCGCCCTCTTAGAACTCCTGCATCCCGCCCTTTCCTCTCCCGACTCCCGTACACCTACCGCCCCAATTCTCCTGGGCTCCCGCCCCCCTGTCCCCCTCCACCAGACTGTGACGAGTTCCATCTATTTCCATGTATTTACAGATTCCACCAACATGGCGGCTATGACGTAACGTAAAAACCACCTATAGACGAGTAACAAATTACATCAATGTTTCTTGCGATAGCATAAGCTCACCAAAAATAGAGACCGGAAGAATCAACAGATGGTGGAAGGCGGTGACAGGCACTTAAAACGAAAAAATCCGTATTTCCTCTATTCAATTTAAGGATGTTAAGGGACATCCAGTGGTCAACATCACGAATACACGCTTCAATCTTGGTTATTGCCAGGTCGACCCCGGAGGATTAAAAGAGATAAATTTGCGTGTCATCGGAGATGAAAGCCCATGCCGTGATCATGTAAAATATCAGCATGAGAGGCTGTATAAAAAAACGGGGCGTAGCGTCCATATACGTAAGCCCGTGCGTACATCTCAAATCCGGGAATCCTTTTTCCGTGGAGGCATTAATTTTTTAAAGTCGTTATAAAATCGGGCCAAATTTTTTTTAATTTCAAGTAAACTGGTGTCTCTGTGTGTGAGTATTTCCAGTACTGTAGTGTATTGGGACCCAGATTCCCCCTTAGTAGCGCATCTAACGCCTGGATGTTGTTGTTAAGGACCACGAGTCGTATATGCGGAATAAAGCTATCATTTAAGGTTCAGTCCGTTGTAATCCTTCGTTATTTACCGACTAGATCGGGCACAACAAGTACCTTTTCATTAACCTATACAGGCCTGGCCAAACCAATCCAACATCATCCAACATTGTGGAACCAAAATCTAGACAGAATCCTTAGAAAACAAACTCTAGCCATGTTGGCGTTTTAAAGTTCCTTTTAAAATTATCAATAGTCATTCTCTCTGATGAAAGCAAGAGGACGGCCGTTCCAGAATCTGGGAACTGCAAGAGCAAACTCGCGGTCTCCAAAGATCTTGCACCAGGTGTGAGGAACCTTGAGAAGACCCAGGGCGTCACTGCGTAGGGAGTAGAGTCCCGGGGTCTTGACTCGCAAAAGATCCTGCAGATACCTTGGCGTTATGCCCCTGAGAGCTTGGAACACAAGAAGGGCTATCTGTTCGAAGAGAGGTTGCTCAAGCTTTCGTCGCTCAGATATTCAAGACTTTGCTTGTTCATCATTCTGTAGCTTAAACGGACGTTGCATCGCGCGAAACAGATGCAACGAATAAACTATCAACATGGATACCGAAAACCGCAGCGCAACACTGTTGAATGTGTGATGAATGCATCACTGTTGTTAACACCTTAGAACAAAAGAAACGTGAATGTTGAATACAATGTTTTATGGAAATCAAACTTCGTTCAACAACTTCCAACATCATGCAACATAGTGGCCAAACGAGTGCAACATGTCCGATTCAACAATGTTGGATGATGTTGCACTAACATGTTGGACCCGTTTGGCTAGGCCTTAACGGCAAGAAACGTAATAGTGGACAAAGAAAAAGAAAAGCTGTACCCATCGAAGCCCGCACACAGTGTCAGTTTTATCAGCAGTCTCCCAGTTCCCGGTTATTTTTTAAGGAAATGTTATGATGATGATGTTATAGAGTGTTTCCACGTGACGGCACGGCGACCATGTTGGTGTCTTTAAACAAGGGACTGCAGCCATGTTGGTGTCCCCAACTAATTCTCCGATAATTGAGCTCTATTGTCATTCAAACTTCTTTTGTTTCGGTGGAAAAACAAGGTTACTGATCTCGTGAGTGAAAACACACTATAATAGAGTTTGCGACGTCTTGCCCTTTGTTTGTACTGTAAACCCCCTGTTTGTGTTGTAGCTTGCTGCAGGAAAAAAAAACCGGATATGGCATTTTCGAGACCCTAAATGTCAAAATTGTCTGGGGGAGCTTGCCACCAGGCGCCTCTGGTCTGGAGCGCCTATGGCGCTGAAAACATTTTTCGAGTGCGTACACCTTCAAAATCTCACGCTACGCCCCTGAAAAAGAAAATGATGGCTCCAAGGACGGAACCTTGTAATGTTTAAAAGACGAGCAGCACTGTTTTATCGGGGTTTAAAAACACTCGGCTACGCCGATAAAACCCGATAAAACACGTGCTGCGAGTTTTTTGAATGACTTTAAAAACATTCCACAAAAAGCGTGTCCCTCTGGACTGAGAACAATGGTTCAAATTGTGAGAGGATTTTATTAGCATATCAGAAAACAAGCTATGCCTTATTAGTATTCTTTACTGTAAAGAATACTAATGAAGAGTGTTTTATCAGGATATAAAGATCATGCACGTGACATTTTATCGGTGTTTTGATAGGCTGTTAGGCTCATGAAATATGAATGAGTTTTTGAAATGTCTGATAAGTACGATATAAACCACTCAAGTACGTCATTTCTGCTACCAAATCTGATGGACAGTCTACTGAGTAAAATTCGATGATGCATTGTGTCAAATTCTAAGAGCAGGAGTATGACTGACTGTTGATTATCCGATGCTGAAAGGACGTCGTTGTATACTCTAACAGGGGCGGTGTCCGTTCGTAGTGTAAATGGGAATCCAAAGATCAAGCGAAGACCGCAACCAGACTACTGAGCTGGACGTCCTAGGGTCTGCAGGTCCCGGCCGGATACTCTCTCTGATGTGCCGACCACAAAAGCGGAAGAAATAGAGAGATCACGTTTACGGCAAACGTCGGACTAAAATTTGCGTTTTGCCAAAAATGGAAGTAACTCGTTTGATATGAGCTAATTTCTTGCGTGTTAGCAGCAGGTATCAAGTAACTTTTCAATAGAGACTAGTTAGAATAACTAAATTTCTGGCCAGTTGGAATAATGTTAAGAGAAGTGTCAGTTAATGTCGTAAGAGACTAGTTAGAATAACCAATGTCGTAATGCCTTTACGACAAGCAGCAGCCCACCGCTTCACGTTTGCCGTTTCACGTAAACGACAGTTTGAATTTCACAAGATCGTATCGCTCTGCGCTTCTGTTTACGACTCCGACTACGTCGATAGTGAAAACCAGCCTTAAGAAAGAAAGACGACGACGACGACGGCTAAGGAAGACAAGAACTGCTTTATTGTTGACATCGCTATCCCTTGAGATTCAAGACTCAAGAAAAGGTTGAAAAATACCAAGACCTGAAGAGAGAAATTATGAGAATGTGGAATTTGAAAAATGCTCAGGTAATACCTATAATTGTTGGCGCCGTTGGTGGAGTAACAAGAAAATTAGGCGACTGGGTTGGGAAACTGGGCATTACACTCCGAACAGCATTCCTACAAAGGACTGCACTATTAAGGAATAGCAAGGATTCTGAGAAAAGTGCTCGATACATAATCGAAGGAGAAGTGTTCGTGTGGAATCCTTGGTCGTAGGTTATGAGCCGCTTCCTCGGGGTTTTATAGCGGCAAAATCAACCTGTGAAGGTGGAATATAATGACAGTTCATTCCAAAGCTATGGAACCAACCGCGAAAACGTCCGGTCACCAAACGAGTTACGCGGGGTCGAGCTTTCCGTGTGATACCATTATTGTTTCGTCTAAGATTATACCGGCTAGACGGTAGTGTCGTAATGAGATCGACAAGGTAGTGTGGGGCGTTTCCACGCAGTACATCATAGCCGAACAGCAAAAGCTTGAAAACGATGTGTTGCTAACAGGCAGCCAATGGAGATCCCGCAAAAGAGGCTGGAGTGATATGACAGTGCTTCGGTTCAATAAAAAATAATGGTGCGCATACATTCTGCACGCGTTGGAGCTTTTGGAGTTGATAGTGTAGAACACCAAATACAAGACCATTTCCATAGTCCAGTCTGCTTGTGACAAAGGAGTGGACTAATGACTAAGTGGATTCTCTTGGATAGCCCGTCTTATATGAATAGTTTATTAACAAGAAATGCTGATGTACATAGTAAGGAAAGCAGACATGAGGGTTTTAATTTACTTTGTCCACGTTTTAAGAGGGAAACAGAGGGAGGGCGTTCTTTTTCAGTATCAACCACGAGATTTTGGAATTCCTTTCCAAGAGATATTAAGTCGAGATCTTCACTTTTAAGTTTCAGTAAAGCTTTAACTGGTTTTTTTTACTGATAGGTACCAGAACACTGAACATTTTAAGATAAACTAATTTTCCTATACTTATTTGTATATTATTATATTATACCTTTTTAGACTGTTTTAGATATATTTATATTTAATTGTAGGAGGGCCACAAGTTTATCAGCCTTAGCTGTTACGTGCTCACCCTCGTAAAATAAAGTTGGTTGTTGTTGTTGACAAGTATTTTCTAATGCGCCATATGTTATACATGTAATAAAACGCTGTGCAACAAAGTTTGGTGATGTGATCGATCATGCTAAGGTTGATATCAAACCAAACTTTTAAATTCCTGACGCATGTCACGGGATGAACTTCTACATGTCCAACTTGTAATACAATTTACGCGAACATTGGCAAGTTGTCGTTTCGTACCAACAACTCGGTTTCGGGGGAGTCAGGATGGCTTAGTGGTTATCAACCATCCCTTCCACCTCTGCCACCCGGGTTCAACTCTCGGCCCCGAGATGGTATGTGGGCTTAGTGTCAACCTGACTCCGAGGGTTTTTCTCCGGGTACTCCGGTTTTCCTCCCTCAGCAAAATCGACTCCCGGCCTATTCCATCTGGTTGTGGTGCTGTGCTCTGACGTCATACATGGGTCGTGTTCAGGGGCCGAGCGCCTAGCCGGGAGCACAGCTCCTTCGATCCGACCTCGTTGAGCCGCGACCTTAGCAATTTAGTCTACGACTGCGAGTAAAGGTGTTTAGCAGGTCAGGCATTATTATTAGTATTATTATTATCGTCATTGAAATTAAGTTTATCGTGTATCATCCAATCCCGCTCTGCCCCTGCGGGGCTCGGAAAAATACTACGCAACTCGCAAAATATCCGCGCGTATTAGGTTAACATTTTCTCGGAACCTTGTTTTCAGTTATAACGCTGGCCGCAACTTACTACACGGCCTGAGGAAACAACGTTGCTCTTTCTCTTCAGCGAACGAGTCAGAGTGAGCTGTTCCTTATTCCATTCTAGTCACTTGCTATGTAATTTTAAAATGATGAGACTGGAATAAGGAAAAGCTTTGACATATACGCTGAAGAGAAAGAAAAAATGCCAAATGTTCCAAACCCAGAAGAGAGGAGGGAGAGGTGTCACAAAATTCTTTTTGAAAAGGAACGCACATATCAAAAGGGATAAACACTCAAGCATGGTGTTTTTCGTAGGATAAGGAGCCGTTTCTTAAATAAAACTAGTTTATTGTTGTCAGTCATTTGAACATAATCCAGTCTAAAGATCAGGGATAATTGTCATTCTCGCAATGCTACGCTATATCACTGAACATTAAAAGGAGACCTATTTAAGGATAAGACATTTACTCGCTATGATACAATTACAACTGAATAGTCTTAGTGGTATAACTGTGTACTTTTTTTTTTTCATGATACTGACTTCGTTTAGTCCGTCATACTTTGAAAAGCTTTAAATTTGATCTTACAATAATTTTTTTAAAGATATTTGAAAGAAAACTGTACGAGGAAAAACTTGCATACAACAATTCGACTGTGCCATAGATGTTTGATTCCCGTGTTCAATATTATTCCAGAGTAATCAACCCAATGCTAAAACAACAAGTTAATTAAACAGAAAAGCAATTCCATCAGTTTTAAGGACTCAAATTTTCATACACAACATTTCAATCTCACTTCACCGCAAACCCTAACTTCACTTTTCCACGAGACCACCTGGTTTAAAGCACTTTTGACCAAAATTGTTAGACACTCGTACATATTTACAAAGTCAAGGGTAGAGAAGTAAACATTTTGATTTTGTTAGATCTTTTCGATGTAATTACTGGGAAACAGACCCTCGCGGCCCCGCAGCTTGCCCGTCCACCATCCCGATGGATCTGAAAAAGAAAACGACAATGTCACGAGGAACACAAAACAAAGAGACGACGGCCGCATTTCCATTAAAAGCGGTTCTTGAAGATTCTTTCAGGCGTCCACCGTATGCACCTTCTTTTCCCCATTATTCAGTAACCCAATATTATACTGGCGTCAGTTGATCACGAAGTATGGGTACTGGAAGCCATTTACTTTTAATAAAGCATCTCCCTTTGTCATCAACCAATTGGCTGCCAAAGGAGCAAAAATCCATGTTGAACCCAACACTATCCAACTGATGAAGCACATGCTATCACATTCATGGTAACAATTGATAAGCCTTAAAAATAACAAAAGTGGATTGAAACGCTGTCCTTCGCACCGGCTTAATTCAGAGAGTTTCCCTTTTCCTTGTCCATTGAAGAGGGGGAGAGAGGGAAAAAGAGAAACTGCCTGGGTTTAAAGCAATTAACGCCACAATAGACCTACAGTCAAACAGTCGTGCAACGGTAACTCAATTACTGGTGAATCTCTTAAATGCCAGGAATTTTACCTGGCATCAGTTGAAAACAATGACATGTTTAATTAAATATCTTGAGCGTTCCTTCCTGTAGATAAATAGAAACTAAACCAGCACGTGGCGGTTTTTTTACCTTCTTTGATAATTTCAATAATCTCATCCGGTTGGAAGCTCAATTCGTCGACATCCGTTGCGTCATACGGATAAATTGTTTTGCAGCGGGGGAGGGTAGGGACAGGTTTTGGTTTCAACTTGGGTTTTCCTGGAGCAGGAGGACCTTTTGAAAGCCACTTCTTCTTGGAGTTAATTCTCTCTATGCTATGAGGCAGAATAAAATGGTTGACAACAACTATGATGCACAGTAAAAATCAATTATAAATTATTAAAGCCCTCTCAATGGGATCGAGCGGTCGCTTGGCCGAGTGCAACACACCGCCGGCATAAAACATTTAAGTTGCCATGGGATAAGCCCTGCATCGACAGGTCGAAAACTCTTTAGTAAGTTTTGCAACGAAGGGTGCCTAATATACTGCAACGCGCCTTACCGTGGCCACCGAACAAACTTTCACATTCAACAATTACGTGTAAATACGTCAACTAAACAACCCATGCAACGATGTTCAACCAGGAGCCCATCACCCGGAGCGTGCAACTTACCTATTTTCGTGCAACGGCGTTTTCACCAGTAAGGTTATTTTTAGATTGAATTTCCCGCTAATGAGACTCCCACAGGAGCCCGATGACCAATTACAAGAAATTAAGCTGACGTCATAGGATCACCGAACCGGAACTGCCTTTGTTTTTTGACCTAATTCGCGGGAAGGGCTAGTGTAAAAATAAACCTACCATTGAAAACGCCGTTTCACAGACGCTGTATGGAAGTTGCACGCTCCAGATGGGCTCCTGGTTCAACTTACAATTGTGCGAACTTTGCAAGGAGGCGTGACTGTCAATCAAATTCACACATCCTGATTGGCGGACAATTTGTAAAAAACTTTGTTAGGTGGCCACGGTAAGGCGCGTCGCACTGTATTTGGCGTTTAAACAACATCAAACATTATACTTAATGTATGGTCCCGAGGGAAACAGTTAGTTTTGTTTTCCCGAGAGTCCTGATGTTTCCCGAGACGAAATCGAGGGAAACATCAGAACTCGAGGGAAAAGAAAACTAACTAGTTCCCGAGGGACCAGACATTAAGTGCTTTGTTATATATTCAGACTTTTCCTTCAACAATCGCAGCAAAACATCCGGAGCGGGCAACAATTGCGGAATTATATCCCGGTCGGGATACATTTGAATTTGATAAGGGGCGCGTGACCAAGAGTCAACCAATCACAGTGCTCGTTTTGAGTGAAAGGTAGGTATATAACAACGTTTGATGTTGTTGAAACGCCAAATATTTCTCGTTTCGCCCCTGATCAAAATAAAATGTATCCCGACCGGGATACAATTCCGCAGTTGCTGCCCGCTCCGGATGTTTTGCTGCGATTGTTGAAGGAAAAGTCTGAATATATAACAAAGCACTTAATGTCTGGTCCCTCGGGAACTAGTTGGTTTCCTTTTCCTTCGAGTCATAATGTTTCCCTCGATTTCGTCTCGGGAAACATCAGGACTCTCGGGAAAACAAACCTAACTGTCACAAGAACAAAAGAAATGTTTTAAGTCGTTTGATCGAATGTTTGATGGCCTTCAAATTTTATCAAACTCGACCAAACAGCACCAAACAAGGTGGCCAAACAGTAAAACGGTTGTTCACCATATGGGATGCAGGGATGGCGCAGTGGTGAGAGCACTCGCCTCCCACCAATGTGGCCCGGATTCGATTCCTCGACTCGGCGTCATATGTGGGTTGAGTTTGTTGGTTCTCTACTCTACACCGATAGGTTTTTCTCCGGGTACTCCGATTTCCGCTCTCCTCAAAAACCAACATTTGACTTGATTTGCGTTGATTGCTAATTTCACTTTACAGTGTCCCCAATTAGTGCTCCAGCGCGAAATCGACTAGAAACTTAAATAAAGTTCCTTTCCTTTCCTTTCCTTTCACCAAACACAGTTTGATATTGTTTAAAAGCCAAACATTTCCCGTTTGGCCACGCCCTTAAACGCCTGATCTATCACTTCTACGATGGAAAAAAGACGATAGAGCAAAAGTAAAAGAGTATTTGAAACACGTTAACCAACAAAATAATACATTCCTTAACTAAACTCACTTAAAAAGCACAGAACATAGACAACACAAAGTGCACTCAGACTGAGTATGTTTCAGAATGTTAGGGGTTATGTGCGATTTACAGTTATAACTGAAATATTCCGAAGCTAAACCGAGAAGGATCGACAGTGATTGACGCTTCCACAACCTGATCAAAAGGCACCCTAAGAGTCAAGTCATTCGTGTAATCTAGAGGTGACATATTCTGGGCAGTGTTGTTCGACGGAAGGCACGAAAGGATTGATTTTGGGACAATAGCCATGATTAACTTACTCGCTTTTAGAACAAAGGACAATCAAATATGTAACAATAGGAACCTGGTTACTGACCCGATTTCAAACCATGCAATTTGAAACACTCAAAAGAATGTGCGCATTTAAAATTTTAAAACAATATTGGCGTTTCAAGAAAACAAGATAGGGTAATTACTTGTTTCAATTTATAATTCGTATGTTTATGACCTCGTTTTAATTATGTAAAGAATTTAGCAGCTTCAAGTTTGTATCTTCTTCCAGAACAACAATCGCCTTCAATTAATTTACCTTATTTCCAATTTTATGTACCACCTTGAAAATTTTAAGATTGTTTAAAACTAATACAATACAATACATACTTAATTGACCGCTCCCCATGGGGGCTTTTCAGGGCCAATGAAACAATCAACGTAACGACAGAATACAACAACAACTCAAGTGAAGCTATGATCCTCGCAGTTATGAACGCAATTTTTGCAATTGCGTTAAGAAGCCTGAAAAATTCAGGACTTCAACGGGGTTTGAACCCGTGACCTCGCGATACCGGTGCGACGCTCTAAACTTACTGAGCTATGAAGTCACTAACGTTGGGAGCTGGTCATTTGTGGGTTCTAATGTTCCCGTGAGGAATGAATCAACGATGAAATGATATATGAAATGGATCATATATGAACTGCGGATATGAAAAGAAGTGAAGCTATGATCCTCGCAGTTACGAACTCAATTTTTGCAATTGCGTTAAGAAGCCTGAAAATTTCAGGCTTTCAACGGGGTTTGAACCCGTGACTTCGCGATACCGGTATCGCGAGATCACGGGTTCAAACCCCGTTGAAGTCCTGAATTTTTCAGGCTTCTTTACGCAATTGCAAAAATTGCGTTCATATAACTGGGAGGATCATAGCTTCACTTTATTTCATATCCGCAGTGCATATATGATCCATTTCATACAACAACAACTGTTAAGGATCCCAACTGGCCGGAGGCAAACCAGTGGGCTATTTACAAGTGCAGCCGAGAAGTTGAACCAGGGACTACCAGGGTCAAATTCAACGAGTGGTCAGAAGGAGTCCTGAACCCGGGAACTCCGGATCTCAAGGCAAGCGTACTAACCACTGGGCCACACCGCCTCATAACTAAACGTTTTCTCACCTAGCAGGTTTTTGGTGGTATACACCTTGCTCAGTTGAAACATTCACCACACCATGCCATTGGCTTAAGTTCACATAATCGTACTGCTCATCATCCGTATCATCAAAATCGCTATCACTGCTGTCATAACCATCACAGCCGTTTTCTTGCTGAGCTGCATCGTAACCTTGATCCCCTCCCTGGTCTTGATTGATTTCCGTGTTGTTAAAACCATTTCCCTCGGTTATCACGGGGTTGTATGTTTCATTGTCATGGTGGCCGTTAGAATTATTGTACAACATGTGCTGCTGGGCTGCTGCGGAGTTGTATTGTGAATTCTGCTGAGAAGCCACCGTAGAGTGGTATACTCCATTCTGTTGGGCTGATGTGAAGCTGCAGGGCGTACTGTGCTGTGATGCGACCGCAGAATGGTGTCCTCCATTCTGTTGGCTTGCTGTGTATGAAGCCGGATTTTGCTCGGTTGGTGTTGCTGACTGATGGTATGATCCATACTGCTGACTAGAAGAATGACTGTATGTAACCTTCTGCTGCAGAGCCGCCATGTTGTAAGGAGAGATCTGCGTGGTTGTTGCCGGCGAAGGATGGCGAGTCGAATTTTGCTGTCTTGCAAAACGACTGTACGTGCCATTATGTTGGCTTGAATAACAGTGTATTCCATCGGGTTTGGTCGCAGAATTACCGCATTGCACATTCTGCCAAGATGACAAGTACTCATATGCGTGACCCTGTTGGGTTGAGGGATGTTTGTACGATGGATTCTGCTGGAATGTAGCACGACTGTGCGTGCCATCTTGAAGGTTTGTTGCTGTACTATAAGTGTGTGCAGCATTTAAAACAGCAGAGTTATTAATGTATGCAACATTCTGCTGGGATGTGGCAGAATTGTATGCTGTTGGCATGTTGAAATGCTGTGGTTTCATTTCTTCATATCCGTTATGATGTTCAGACTTAACCTGGTCATATCCAGCTGTACATGTTGTACTCTTCCCTTGCTTCCCTGATCTGTGATTCGGTTGATCTGGTAGGTGGTGGTGCGACCTTGAAACGTAGCCTGTGCACTGGGCTGGGGGAATATTCAACTTATTTCTGTTGTAATCTAATGGCTTCATTGTCTCATAGCCGTCCATTATCTTCTGCATAGCCCTTGCTTTTTCTTGGTTACTGGCACGACTGCATGATGCTCGGTAAGAAGCATTTTTGCTTTGTTGGTCTCTTGCATTTACTATGGCCTGTTGCGAAGTATAAGGTCTATGCGAGCTCTGAGATGGACTCTTTCTATCGGAACCTGTAGTACTGTATCCAAGTTCTTCTTGCCTTAAGGAATGACGGCCATTCCCAGGTATTCCTCCCAGATGGTTTCTTACATCTTCCAATGGACTATCCGTAGAACTGTAAACATTTTCATCTGGCAAAGCAAAGGTCACAGAGCGAGGGCGGCGCACACTTTTATGTCCACTCTGCTCAAACTGATTGTCTGTTTCCCAAAAACTTGCGCTGCTGACAGAGCGCGGTCGCATGACTGTCTTGTCCCTCTTTTGCCTACCTGGAGCTACATTGTCGTCTTCGAAACACACTGATCGCCCGCCATCGTTGGCCAGACGTCTGATAGATCCATCGGTTTTCCTGTACTGGCCATAACTTCCATAGTCAAGCTGATGCATATGCCGTGCATACTGTCGAGTTCCATTGCCAGACTGTACTGATGCCACATTTTGGATCTGTTGCGAGTCAAGTCCATGGCGTCCGTTGGGAACTGGATAAGTAGCTCGAGTGCCTCGAGTGCGGATGGGTGGATTCATGCGGTTAAATCTGTTTATGGTTTAAATACAAGCGTTATGGTGTTACACTGGTAGTTAAAAAATAACAGACGATTACAATACTTTAACTGCTAAGGTGAAGAGTGCTTTGACAATAAATTGAGGAAGGGTTAATTTATTTCTTCAGCACTAAGAGAAGTACCCTTATTAGCAGATTTAACATGCATTTTCACTCAATTAAGAACTTTAAGACGCGAGGTTATCAAGACATGGCATTAGTGTCCATTAGAACAGCCTTTTTTCACCTTTAAAAAGCATAAAGATGTTAACTTGGAAAACAATTAAAACGGCCTTTCCTTTTCGCCTTTTTCGAAAAACGTTGTTTAGAGAACTATTTTTTCAGATTTCTTATCTGTGCTGATCATTTGGAAATTCCTGCTAAGACGATTCCTCTTCTTCTTATGCTTGAGAGTTTTTTAATCAGGTGTAGACACACAAAACTCCAGAGACACAAACACAGCACAGTACATAAAGCACAAGACAGAAGATTACACCATTCTCAGCCTTAAGTTATTCGCCTGAACTAAACCAGGACAGACTTGCTAGTGACGGGCGAAAAGAGACGTTAGTAGGTGCAGTGCTTCTCTAGATTGCGTCCCATAAATGGAAGCACCGTAAGGGCCATTTCACGTAACAAATTTGGAGAAATGAACTCTAAACTCACCCGCACACTCCAGATTCAGGTGTTCTCATAAATGCTTGATCAGCCATGTTGACATGGGCAGGAGTTCGAGCCAAGTGCTGTGCACCAGAACGAGGCAATGATGGCTGTTTGTGTGACGCAGCAAAGCGATTGACACTGGACGCACGGCGACGCCACTGATCGGCTGCTTGTTGTTGATTTGGAGCACCTGGGGCAGCCCTACGAGGTTTGCTTGATGACGATTTGGAGATCTTCGTACCAGGCCCTGACAAACAACAACGAAAAAATGTTTACCCTTACTGTCATTAATCGCTAACCTAATATCCCCCTTTACCTTAACCAGAAGGTCGAACGGAAGGAGGGGGGGGGGGGGGAAACACTTGGAGAAGGACTGACGTGACGAAAAAGGATCAGGATCTAAACTTTTTCAATCCCCTTCTCCTTTACAACTGACAGGTTTGAACGACGGCAAGTGCAACACTTTAGTTTAGACGACAAAGTGAGCAATCAAACACCCCTTCATTCTCTATCTTGAGTTCGACGACGATCCCACCGATGCACCCCGGCAATCAGCGCACACGTCACTCACCACGTAATAAATACACTCTTTCCAAAAGCCGGATGACATTCGATGTACAACTCTATGATAAAATTATTTCAACTACATGTTTCTGTACTTTCACGACTCGGCCTGTCGTCTTGTTGTTTGAAGTTAAAGTTGGGCGGTCTTTATCACAAAGCAAGGCTGAAACGAACACTTTCACCCAGATTTGCAGGGATTGCTGTGTGACCCTCTGTCCAAAGATTTCGAGTTAACACAGTGATGACAAAATTACCAATTGAGTGTCAAGTCATGCCTTATCACAAAAGCCAACGTGATCAAAGTGGTCATTGTTAAAGCTGACAAATTAAGGACCGTGATATGCTGGTCACCCAGCAACACTGCTCAAGCGAATCAGCTCTTTGTGCACCCAAATCAGTTGTACACGGTTACAGCGTACTATCTCCTGGTTTGATTCTGTGATCTAAACTTGAAAAAAGAAAACAGACATACTAGTGTCCTTTGGAAGACCACGACCGATGGATACGTTGAGTGTTTTTCCAGAAGGCTTGAGCAAAGGAAAATCCGAGTCACCAGATGTGAAATTAAGGATGCGTGTTCCACCTCCGCCCCAACCTTCCTTTTTCACTGCCACTGTAATGCTACAAGCAAAACAAATACTGAGTGATTACCCATGGGCCAACGACTATAAACGTAAAAAACAACACAAAAAGCAAACAAGTTGCTCTTCCAGTTTAAAAGCCCGGGCAAACGGCTTAAACATCCGCTCGATTTGTTAAACGATGTTGACTTCTGGGGAGGGCAATCGGTTTTACAATATTGATACAAAGCTTCACGAGAGGCCTGGTATTCAGTCCCAGGCTGCAGCCGCGATTGTTACTATGGACACGGACACGTATACGTCATTGAAAGACAAATTAAGTGCGCACGCGCATACCCAACAATAGGGAACTTACGCAAGGACGACGACGACGTCGCCAAAGAGAACGTAGTGTATAAAAATATTTTTTCCCGTTATTGCAATAATTTCGTTTTTACCCCAAGTCGTTTGGAATAGAAAGTGGCATGAACGGTGTTGTTGTTTTGGAAGAAAATTAAAAATGTTTTGTCAGGTTCTCACGTTTTCTACACAACTTCAAATCTGGTCAATTCAGGACGAGGTCGGCAAAGAAATGTATCAAAATGTAAAACGCAGGTATAGGGTGTGCTGAGCCTTTGTTTTTGACCGTTAAGCACATTGTTTTGTGACGTTCTCGTTGCCGTCGTGCCGTAAGCTCCCTAATAGTTGAAAGAGGGGGCAAACAGCTTCAATTTCATTGAACATTCGCACTAACAAAAGAAATGTTGAATGGTTGTTGAAGAAAAGTTTAGACGTTTTAAACTCATTCAACATCAATTCAACTTCAATTCAACTTCCATTCAAGGTGATTCAAACGGTTTCAACATCGCTCTTTAACAAAAGCGAACGGATATTGAAGCAAATGCTGAAGCAGTTTGCCAGGGACTTTTAAGGAAAGACGACGTCTACGGCTACGACAACGACAACGCCAACGACACGAATACCCGTGCATTTCTTGCCGTACTCCACAAAACAACAACGAGAAGGCAACAAATTTTAGGTTTTGACGACAACGTGAGCATACAACAATGGAGCATTTGAATTCCCTATTCTAATGACAGAACGTGGTTGGATTAGTGTAGAAAGGAAGAAGTTGGGCAGCCTGTGAAAAGTAAAACGTTATCTGTCCTTTTATTTTTTACAATTAACGAATACGTCACTTGTAAAAGAAAAAGACCATCACAACCAGGGAGACAATTCACGAGCGAACCAATGATAAATACTCAAAGTGTTAAAGTGAATGGTCATTT
>NC_090884.1:62035370-62042870 GCF_036669925.1 Montipora capricornis
GGGGAAGGGGGGTGATGTAGACCATTTGAGGGGTCACCCAGACGTCGGGCCAGCAATGGCCCTTTGGCTCACGTTCATACTTTGAATTATTTTGTAATGTGTCCCGTTTTGAGGTCCTTTACATTTTAAAGCTTTGGTAATAAACTCAGTTCAAAGATAACAAAACACGCTCTTGAGTGAAATGCACTCACTCTTATGCAGTGGTGAGAGCACTTGCCTCCCACCAGTGGGGCTCGAGTTCGATTCCCAGACTCCGCGTCAAATGCGGATTGAATTTGTTGGTTCACTACTCTGCACCGAGAGGTTTTCCTCCAGGTACTCTGGTTTTCCCCTCTCCTGAACATTTGACTTGATTTGCGTTGATTGTTAATTCCAGTTTATATTACAGTGTCCCCAATTAGTGCCCCAGCGCTAGAACGACTAGAAATGCCATAAAAGCAGAATGAAACATTGCAATAACCACTTAAAACTGTTGAACAACATAAAAGAAATACTGCAAAAGGAACGAGAAGTATGGATGGACATAAATGTACAAGATTGAAACGGATTACATTTGGGTAATCTTCAAAAAGGTCGGCCCGACGTTTTTCAAAATCATGACAAATCACCTGGATAAAGGTCGTTTTTTTTCTCACAATCATTGCGTTTGTGATGTAAGGATAATCCTATCGGTAAAGGAATACCATTTTCGAGTTTTAAACTGTGGTTAACTAAAGATTTTCCCGAAACACCCTAAAATAACATGACATAGCCCCCTTTAAGTGAAATGGTCTGCAAAAAAACTAACTGCAAATTGCTCTGACGGACGTTTTCCACCATGTCATGCATGTCTAAGCAAACGTTTATGCCACATACTAAGGAAGGACTTCTTTTCAGTCTAATCTGATGACAGGTCAAAATTTTATTGGGTTTACGTCTGCACATAACGGTATCGCAAAAGCTGGGAAGTACGGTGTAGCATATTTATTTCGCGGGGATTAATTTTTTCAGATTTTGCAGGTAGTACTTGATCCGCAAAAATTATTTCCAGCAGAAAAATAACACCAGCAAAATTAAAAACCGCAAAAATTTACTCCCGTTAATATAACTAAAAATGGCTTTTAATCCACATTCGGTGGGGTCAAAAAGATCGTTTATTTTGATATTTGCATTGAGAAAAAGGAATTGGAGCTTGTTTAACTCCCGTTAATATAACTAAAAATGGCTTTTAATCCACATACGGTGGGGTCAAAAAGATCGCTTATTTTGATATTTGCATTGAGAAAAAGGAATTGGAGCTTGTTACAAACAAAACAAAAGATAAAAGGTTAAGTTAAAACGTTTCCAGTCTCTGAGGCATATAAGAAACGGACTCATAGCAGTCAATCAAAAGGTCACGTTGACCTTACTCGAACGGGTCATCCGAAGGGACACCATTTTCCAAGGCCTCCAGGATGCCACATTTTTTCCACCCGTTCTCGATGATTGAGGGGTATTTTACCAAAAAGTAATAGAAGTTGAAAAGAGTCTTGATGCTTGAAAAGAAAACCGCAAAAATTAGTTCCCAGCGGAAATTTCAGTCAATCCGTCGCGCCGCAAAAATTTGTTCCCGCAAACCTCAAGGTTTTAGGGTTAGGGTTTTCCCAAAATAAAAGTCCCGCAAAAATTTCATGCTACACGGTAACAGTAAAAGGCAAGATGAAGAAAAAAAAGGTTTTCATACAAAACTCTGAATTTCGAATTCTCAGAAAGATAATGACAATCGATCGTAAAAAACACTAAAATTCTTGGGGAAGGGCACGATGTTCTGTCAGAAGAAAGAAATTAATCACGTTCTAGGCAACCACAAAGGTGCACGTGATCACCTTGTGTCAAGGTTCTTGTTTACAATTAATGAAAAACGTTAACCGTTCGTCGCTTTTAGAGTTAACAACGTACTTTTTAGCCAAGAAACTTCCGTCTTCTGTTTTTTAATTTTGTTGTAATATTTATAGCGGAGCTCCGTACGCGGAGTACCATAGTTAAGAAAATATGGTAACTCATCGATGCGAGAAATTTTGGTTTTATGGCCATGACATCATCGACCGGCCGTCCGTACGTCCATCCCTCCATGTATGCCAATGTGACCAGTATCACTCTAGTTTACAGCACGCGTCTTTGATATTGGACATCCATGTTATGATCCATCGACACCTGTCAAAACAAGGTATCTGCTGACCAGTATCAAGTGACCATATCGCGGGCTCAGGCTTATAGCTCACCGAGGTTCACCGAGGTCAGCTGTTTTTTTTTTAAGTTGACCACTGACCAGGTACTGGTTTTCAACTGGATTCCAGGCTCAACCCAGGTTAAATCGAGGCTTCATTTTTTCGCGCGCTTTCTGTGGCTCGACGCGGCTACACGGCCATACCACGTCACTATAGTGCTTACACAGTCAATGCTTTTCGTGTTCAGACCTGATGGAAAACGGTTTGGAAAATGTTTCCTTCGCTGGTTTCAATCCAGTTTGACATATCATGAGAGCTGTGGTCCCCACTGGTGGCTACGCAGTTATTCAAGTCAAACATCGCAAGGATATAAACTTAAAACTGGGTGTTTATTTGTAATTTGATTAGAGCTGCTTTTTTCTTTGTATTGCAATTTTTGGCGTATCTTTCGAAGCTCTGATAAGGTTACTCCACAAATTCTTTCCTTGGGCACTAAACCGTTTGTTATCTTTTACGGATGCGTTATTTAAAGTGGATGCGTATTTTTAAAAAGTGGTTTAATCGGTTTTTCCTTTGTACAGGAATGAAGCTCGAATTTTTATTGTCAACTGGAATTAAATAACAATTATCCGTACTCTTTTGGACAAAAAGAAAAAACTGATTTGTTTGTTTGCTATGCTCTAAAATGCGAGCGAACAAGTGCTTTTTTAATCCGTCTGCCCAACTGCTTTTCGATGTGCTTCGACAGTGACAAGAAACTTTGCCCTTCTCTTATAAACACGTAATCGCAATGAGTTCTCGTAAAATTAGGGTTAGGGTTAGAGTTAGAGTTAAGATCTTTTTATTTAGCCGTTCTTTTTAGACTATGATGTAATTTCTACATATTTAAGCAACCTTGTTAAGCGCTATTGGTTAATTAGTAGAAATGGCGCTATAGATAGGGTTTAGAAACTAACCTAACCCTAAACCGGATAAAATCTACGCATTTCTACTACCCCCTGAAACCGCCCAAATATACGACCAGAAGACTCTACGAACAAAGACACTACTTAGCAGGGGAGAGATAGGAAAGACTTTTTCCGACACGGAAAGAAAAAAATAAAAAAAGGAAAAAGAAGAAGAAAACGACTAAATTCCAACCATTTTCCGACTGGGATTGCCATTCTGGCAACCCAGTAATGACAGATGAAGGTAAATAAAGGTACAGGAAGGCACAAGTTACATTGTAAGAAACAGACAGAAACATACCAACTAAACTCCTGAGTGCTGGATTATCGTCATAGCCAATGTAATCACCAACAAAATTGCGGTTAATGCTACCACGCCGTCTCTCCTTTTTGTTGAAAAGGATGTCTGAAGCTAGAATAAACAAGATATTTTGCACGTGATTATAAAAATCGTGAGCACATTTACATGTAGCTATGATTGTTAAATGTTAGCGTGGGAGATTTGGGATGCATTACAGGAAAAAACTAAGCAGGATTGAAAACATGAATTGCCTTTAAGAAATAATATTTAAGCTCAAAATAAACAACATTCTTCCGAAAACAAAGGGTTTAAATTTTGTTAACACAGTTTTGAAATTTAAAGAAAACAGGAAGCAATTTTTTGGATCAACGTAGTACTTTGCAGCTTCTGAACTCAACATCTTTCCTTACATCAGAACTAATTCTGGTTCTTCAGGAAAAGTGCCATTTCTACTCCATTTCAGAAAAAAAACATGCAACTATCATTAAGAGGAAAATTGTTTGGAGAGATCTTCAACTGACTCACCCTGCTGTTTAAGTTCAGCAAAGTATTGTCGTGACTTGTACATTCTGTACGCCTTCTGAATCTTCCTGGCATAACCATCAAATTTTCTGTCCCTCAGTTCCTCAAGTAGGAAGAGCTTTAATTCAAAAGATGAATTTAATGTATTGTGAAAGACATGCTATTAAGGAAAGGCACGTAACTGCCATTTAACGCAATGGGATGAGCGCGTAATAAGCTAAGGAGATTGATAAATCAAACGTATGGCAGCAAAAGAAAAACATGAATTCCAGTTTCCGGAAAGTGAAAAGTAAATGAAAGTGAATTATGTTTGAGCGTACACTTCTTAGGCTAATAGGTTGTGTTATAAATTTTTTTTTAAGAGCTTACAGATTCAGGTGCTTTGACGAATACTTTGGTTTTTCCCATTTGCCACTGATCAGGCTCCATATTTACAGCATTCATTAAGTGTTCAACTCCTCTTCGCACATCTCCAGTCCATCTTGGCCACGTTTCTTTTGTAAGAATGGCATATCTACATGTAGAGTTGAAAATGAAATTAATAATTAAGGTTTCCATGCGAAAAAAAAAACATTGCAATGATGCCTCATTTGTTTCTAAGAAACCTACCTCTCAAGAAATTTCTGAAATGGTCTTCTGTAGGCAAAGCCTGCTCTTCTAACCCGAATGTTCTCCTTGAGTCCCAAGTATTCCACCTGGTGTTTTACTCTATCTCCTTCCCAGTCATGCGCCCTCTTACTTTCATTTGGTTTGATACAGCGGATGTAATGAGGCGTGCATTTCATAAGTTTGTCCACCAGCTGATTGGCTTGAGTCTAAGATGACAAAGGAAATTCACTTTTTCAAAAATCGGAAAAATGCTGCAAAAGTCTCAAAGAGCAGGTACATGACGGGCGCAGATTTTCAACAGAACTGAAAGAGATGTAACAAAAATAGCATCGCGAAAAATATTCCGTTTTT
The DNA here is from genome assembly GCF_036669925.1 of Montipora capricornis. Lineage (NCBI taxonomy): Eukaryota > Metazoa > Cnidaria > Anthozoa > Scleractinia > Acroporidae > Montipora > Montipora capricornis. The sequence goes on from NC_090884.1 coordinate 62,040,287, forward strand.
GGGAAATAATAAATACTTGGTAGACAGGGTGAAAAGGGAACTCAACTTTGATGTATTATTGCACTTTTCACACGTTCTTACACTCTTACATGCAACCCTGTAACACTTAATTGTATAACAGAAATTTAATAGGAGAAATTAATGATACAGCAAAAGCAGATCTTAAAAAAAATAGTGCACAATGACTAGAGTAGCTATAATCTTTTGGGCTGGTCACCACCATATTCAAATTCAAGATGAATGCTGCTGTAAACAACAAATGCAGACAAGTACACAATCACCTAATTACATAGATAGAAACACTACAAGTCTTATTACAAGCAAAGAGTACATTTATCTAGTATACCCAACTACATTGATAACATCAACAACATAATGATGAAACAGTTCACAGTATAAGAAATACATAGCGTGTTAATTACTCAAGAAAGAAAGACGGAATTCATCAATTAGATCTATTTGTGTAATAAATGCTGCTTAAACTGCTTTTTGAAGGAGTTATATGATAATTTTTTAGATAAATGGAAATCAACTCCCAGACTCAACATAAATAATTATATTAATTTACGCAACAGTTCTCTTTAAGAAAAAAAGTGTTATTGCCAACCTTAATTTTGTTTCCGGCTGTTGTAGGTCTGCCTCTTTTATCAATGCTGACATCTTCTGGGAACAAATTCCTTATGAAAGAGCTGTTACACGAAATAAAAGTGTCATGCAGGCCATTGATCGATAACATGAAATGTAAAACAGGTCAATCACAATTTACTGTACTATTCAACATTTCTGCAAATACACAGTCCATTACTAAAGATGATATAAATGACAAAGAATGAAACCTACTTTTCACTAGTTTGCATAATCTCAATAAGATCTTTGAAAAGGACATCTCGATTTCTCTCACAAAATCCAACAACATCATATGTTACCTAAAAAAATAAGCAAATAATGTTGGTCACACCCACAACCACTTTTGAGAATACACTTGCAGGAAAAAAACATTTTGCCTACCTTTCCTGCATAGTGGTGAATAATGAAGCCACCACTGACTCCTTGAAAATGCTGATGAGTTCCCACTGCATTGTTTAATTTCTATAAAATAAACAAAAATACATTACAGCTGTATTACACCTTTAAATGAATAAAACAATGAAATAAAGAGAGTGGCTATTATCCTGGACTGATTATTTAAGTTTGTTAGTATAATTTCACTTGTGTGGTATACACTAATGAACCATATTGCTGTGCCTATATATTATATAGGCACAGCAGTAGTATATACCACACAAGTGAATAGTGCTCTCTGCACGCACTGATTGGCTAACTTGGAGGTGATTATCCAAGTACATGTACTATTCATCTCTGAGCAGCTGGTGCACAAGATTTCAAGCCACTGATGCATGTTGGGAGCTGGTGATTTGTGGGTTTAAATCTTCCCGTGATGAACAAACAAGGCAGCTCTCTAATCAAGAGAAGTACACATATTTCTTCGAAATGAAAGGGATTGTGGTAGAAGATGCAAGGAATTGTGATTAAGTGCAAATGGAGGAATTAAGAAGTGCAGTATGCTCTGGTTACACAGAAGATTAGACCCTGCTCCATTTTTTATTAATTTTTGCTTCTCATATCCTCAAACAAAAGAGAGTTTCAACACTGAAAAAGGCCAAGAACTTGTAATGTTGTAGGAAACAAATCTTTTAAACACCACTCCAATTCTCAGGTCTGTGCGGTCCATTGTTTCTGGGTTATTTCTCGAAACGTTTCACGCAACTTGATAGAGTTTTGTATGGAGACTGCATGTGGTCCACCAATATGGCAGCCGGTAATCAATAAACGCATCTGGAGTTCACTTTGCGATGAAAGCACTTACTTTTTTCTCAGGAGATAAAAGACGTGTATGAACACATCTCCTAATGTACTCGAAAGGCTCAAACTGCTGAGATTCATAGGGATGTACATTTTTTCTAATAAATAGCTCAGTATCACGGTGTCACACAAATTGACAATTCGGATATCATTTATTAAGAGATAGGGTTAGGGTTACCCCTAACCCTAACACTAACCCTGTTTCTACCATTTAGGTAAGCTAGTTAGTATTAATACACTTCTTATCACCCTTGACTGTTACAGAACTGAATCGCTGGACTTAATTATTACTGCAGCAATATTTCATTCACCTCAAGAAGCGTGGCATCAGCTCCTTCACTAACAGCATGCATGGTGGCACAAACATCATCCAGCACACACATTACACCAGGCGGTTTCTATCAAAATGACAACACATAAAACAGTTAGCTCAGTTTAAAATGTCTAGCCAATGGCATTCCTTAAAACGTGCCAGAGGTAGGCTCCATAGTCTCACCTTGCTTTCTATCACATCACAAACAATTTTGTTGTTGAAATAGTCAATTGGTGTCCAGTTGATTCCCTCTTCAACATACTCTTCCTACATAGATCATAAAATTGTTTAAGTACTCTAGAATTATTTTGGAGAACATGATTAACAAGCACTGGGGTAACTGATTGGCCCACAGACATCATTTGGAGATGATAAGTACATTTTTGTAATAACTACATGTATTATAGC
>NC_090884.1:62050370-62057870 GCF_036669925.1 Montipora capricornis
ATTCGCACATTTCTTGTCAAACTTTATGACACTTGAAAGAAAAAAAACTAACTAAAACAAAAACCTGATGTCTTACTATTATTTTGACACAAATGTATCCTTTGATTTGCGAGTTGTTAGTATTACTAACACACAAGGTAATTTGATCACAAGCGGCCGCTGAATTCTATCATGTCACTTTGATTTTGTGATTTACCGGTACTTGTGCAGTCAAAAGTACAATAGAAAAATTGAACATAATTATCAAAAATGATCCAAAATGTTTTTCGCTTTTGGTAACTTTTTATATTCGATCCCAGGACAAAATTTACCTATAGTAAGACATCTACCATGGCATCATATTGATACATGGTACCAAAACAATATTGTGTACTACTAGAGCCACACAAGGACAACTTGAATCTCCTGGAAAACAAAACGCAGCTCAGTTTGACAGTTATAGAATAAAGCGCTGTGTTACTGCACTACCACACATACAGAATGCATGCTTATTTTTTAGTGATACATAATGAGGGAAAGTTAAAATTTTGATGAAAGGTAAGGGCCCAAAGATGCATTTTGTCAGCAATGGGTTTGAAAGACATGTTAATTTGTGAAATCAAAGCTCTAAGTAACACTAACCTTTTTCTTCATTTGTTGAGCCTGTTATAAGTTGATAGAAGATATGAAAGTTCCTCTCTGATGGGTTCTGACTTACAACCCTAGACTACAGGATTGGAAACACAAAGGAAGAAATCATATAGTTAACACAAAAAGAGAAGTACCAACACAGCTGCAGCCACTCAGTTGATCCCCTTATTGCCTGAAACACCCTGTTCCTTACCCACTGTTATGAAAGATTACCTTAAGACAGTGAGGGTAACACAAATTTAGATGCAAACTTAATATGCAATTATAGGAATGACGCAAACCTTCTCAAGAAGAAAGTTAGAAATTTTGCCACCATCAGGCTGCCCTCCCCTGGTAAACTGAATCTCAACGTACTTTCCCTAAAACAAATAAATTAAGAGGAAATACCATTAACAAAAGGCTCATGTACAAGAAATGTTGGTATAAATAGAGAAACTATCTTTTGTTACATTATCATCACAAGAATGATAAAAAGGATATTAATTTCATAGACCACGTGAAGCTTCTTTGTGTTAATTCCCACCAATGTTGCACGAGGGTCAAACTGGTCAAACATGATCAATTTTCTGCTCTAATTTTGTCGACACACACTATCATTGTAAATATCAAGGTCAAGCGGTGTTGGAGGTATTGCTTACAAAATAATGCTAAATAATGATGTATTCTGAAGGATAAACAGCATGTGGTCATGGAGGACATGAAGTCATTTGGAACAGTTACTTTTCACAGCACATTCAACCGTCCATTGGAAGTTCCGACAGGAGCAAAGAAGACCAAAGTAAAGGGAATATGATGCTCTAACCAATATATATAAAAGGTTACAACAAAAGATGAAGAAATGGTTTCTTCACCTAAAGTCTTTTTTATTCAAATTTGAAATGCTTTCAAGAAAGAAAGTTTCTTCTAAAGAAACTAGCTTGTTTTCTTTGAGAATGCTGATTATCAAACTGCTCAAAAGGGGACAGACCATGAGTGCTTTGAGTGCATTGTTTACAGTGTGAAGGGTACAAGATCAGTGGCCTCCTGGAACAAAAAAATCAAGATTAATTTTGTTTTCCCTCTAATTTTTAAAGTCTTCGGAATATTGAAACTTTCAAGAGAACAGTGCCCATTATGTGAAAATTTTTATTTTCCTATTTTCAAGTCCATATTGAAAAATGAACTTTTGCGAAAGAATCTTTTGATTTGAATGAGACGTGAATTTTTAACATCCTACTTTTATTTGGTACATCCTTTCCGCTGGTCAGGACAGTCATGGGCTCCCTGTGGTTAAGGAATGCTTGTTGGCATGGGTCCTTTGTTTTCTAAGTGATCGACGCCAACGTATCGCTCTGTGATCATTTTCAGCAGCGAAAGTGAGGATTTTCAAATAGAATTTTTGGGCAACTAGTTGCCGTCTCGATGATTCAGACAGCGCTAGCATTGAAACCCAGAACTACAAGGAACCCCACATGGAAAAACCACAAGCAGACAAGGAATGGCTTCAAAATTACAGAAAAGAACAAGAGGATAACAAAGATCTCAAGAGGGAATTAAATCAATGCTTATATAATGCTGTTCCTGTATGCGAATCTCATCCGTCAGTCTTCCGTGATCTTTTCATTTTGCTGTCCAATACCATACTGAAAGTCATCCTCTTTGAAATGAATCGAGCACAGTGACATGGTTTTACTGGGCTTCCACTTCTTTCTTCTCACTAAGTCAAAATCTGCAGCCATTTTGCCCTTTTTTTTGAGCCATTGTGTTTTCCAAGTTGACAAAAGGATTCCTATGCATACCATACTTATTCCTTTTTCAGGTTCAGCTGTGTTGTTACATCTAGTGGCTATGCATGTTTCAGGCATTTTTTTGCATCAAACTGTGTGAAACTTGTATGTCAAATCCTCACATCCAGCAATCACAGTCATGTTCTAAATCTACGTCATAAGTTGAGAGAAGGCTTGAGCAAGTTGTGTGCCAAAATGGCAGGCAATTTAAACGCTTTTAATTTTAAAATCAAAGAAAAATTGCCTCTCGTTTGAATCGAAAAATTCTTTCGCAAAAGTTCATTTTTTAATATGGGCTCTCAAATGGGAAAATGAAAATTTTCACCTTATGGGCACTTTAACCCTTTCTCTCCTAAGAGTGCCACTTATAGAAATACACTGCCTAACGCCAGACAATTTTACTTGTCAATGGGGGCCTCTTCAGGGGTGAGAGGGTCAACCCAGGCTTGACTTGGCATCAGTGTTAGAAGTTTCTGGTTTCAGGATCCTGGACCAACAATCTTAACTTACAAATCTGCTGGAGTTGTTGTTTCTGACTGTCTTGGCATTGCCAAAGGCCTCCAAGAGAGGATTAGATTCAAGAATGACATCTTTGATTTTCTGTGAAAATAATTGTAAAAAATAATTTTATACAGTTATATATGCAGAACTTTCCAAGCTTTATAAAACCGCAAAATTAAATAATTGTAAGTGTGAGATCAGTGGCAATAAGGTCATTTTATTCATCAACTAACCACTGTGTCAAAACAATAGCCAGCTTTTATCCAAATTAAAAAGTAGTAGTTAGTTTTATGGAAGCTACATGTACATGGGAAACTTACTGTAGATAGATATCTCAGATAAAGTTCTCATGCACAAAAGAAGTTAAATATGACTGTAGAGCCAGCTTTCTCAGAGAAAAACAAAATTCAAGGTAAAAAGTTAAATGAACCTGTACACTAGGGCCTCCACCTGACACTTTTGCAAGGTAGTTCATGATAAATTTTGCACAAACAGTCTTCCCTGCTCCACTTTCTCCACTGTTATAAAGAAAAAACAGACATTTCATTGATAGGCCTACATATGAAATGCATATTGATGTCATGCATGCATTAAATTTGATTTAGGGTCAATTTGTTTCAACATAAGCTAAAATGGTTGTGTTTGTGGTGCTTGTGCTGGCTCACTTTGTGTCATTTGCACATAGAAACGTCCAGCAGATTTCAGTTGCTGATTTGATGGCCCAGCAGTTAATTCAGAGAAGCTATGATCTCGGATGTCCCATGGTGCTGGGTTTAAATTCTAACAGCAGCATGTGCACCTGGAAGCTCAAGGTACAGTGTAAGTGATGCAATCTGTTGGTAGTAATAATGTAAGGGATACATGAGTTAAAAAGGAATAAGGAAGAATGGAACGTCTGTACTTTCGTCATCTTGTCAACGTATAAGATTTAGAGTTAACTGCTTTTATCTTATTCTTATTTCCAGAAGACTGAATCCAACATTTTCACTTTTTACATGTAGCTGGTATTTAGTTTTCACTCAGAACATGGGCTTGAGTTTCCATATTGATGAACAAAATTAACACTAGAGAAGGCTGTGCTTGTGTATAAGTTTAATTAAGCAAATGGTGATGAATGAAACCTTGAAAACTGCCAGTATAGAAATTGAGAGTAAGCAAGTACGCAATCCAGGTCTGGGTACGACTCCCATGCTTATTACCTCTAAAAGCAATTATTCACGGGAGGGGTGGGTATGACTATCTTAAAACCCAATATAAGTCAAATATTTAACACTGATTTATTCTTACAGCACTACTGATCTGCTGTTATGTTCCTTCAGGCCAAAACTATTGGTTTACGGGTGGTGCGTCTTATACCACACATCAAACAAACTTTACTGGGTTAAAATCACTAAGTGTCATGCGAACTCGTGTGACACTGTGGTTGAAGGAATACGGTTCCCAGATGCACAGGAAAGTTACCTACATGTATGGGACAGATATTCAGTTTGTGGTATTATGAGGTTACCATGCAGGAAAAGGTTGAGCCAATTTGGCCATTATAAGAGAATGTCATCACTGTTAAAGTGATGACTAAAGTGTACATCAACTGTTGGCTCACACTATTTATGTGATTTTTGGTAAAATTTCAGGTTCTAAACAACAGCTAAGTCATAAACAGGTAGGAAGTATAGTCACAATTGTTTTTCATATTCAATGAATATGCAAATTAGGACGTTTGATGTCCAAAGGTCAAAAGCACATGAATTTGATGAACTGTCACGCAGTGTGTATACTTTGCCCAAAGAAAGTTTTATATCACTGGAAAGCTTATCACATTTAGTTAACGGTGCAAATATTGTTGGATTTGGAGCTTTATCACATGTTGAAAAACGATGCAGCATGACCTAAAGCAACTCATATTTTGTGTTTATGACACTGAAAACAGCTGTAGCAATGTTTTAATGCAACCCTTTACCTGATAATCACACACTGATTCTCCTGATCAATTAACATGTTTCTGTACATGTTGTCAGTCAATGCATAGATATGTGGAGGGTTCTCATACGATGCCTGAGAACAATAAAAATAATATTTTGATATTACATTGTCAACTAAAACATATAATTTTCAACTAAATGATGTCAACATTCTTAAATGTTTGATTAATGTGTTTTTATTTTATACCATACTCCGTCTTAATTCCCTTTCAAAGGCACTATTTTCAACTTTGTGAGAAGACAACAATAGTTTATTATTGCAAAAATGTAATATACATCAAAAGTTGCCAAGACCATTTCGCTGAAATTTATTCTAGAAAAAATTAAAATCCCTTGCACAGTAGCTTAAACCCATCAAATAGGACTACCTGTTTGTGCTTTAAGAACCTAACATACAAAAATAACATTCAAACAAAAGACTCCTTTTTTTGGATTCAAAACTACATTCAAGGAGCATTAAAATGATGTTAACTTCATTCTCATAGCAAAAATACGAAATAAGAAAATTCCAAAAACCTGACACCTCAAACATATGACAAGACCTTAAATTAAAGTGCTACTACAATGAAAAAAAATCAGTTCTCGTTTTTCTTAACATCTCGAAAGTACTTGCATTGAATGCTCAATGCTACACAATTTCAAGATCAAGACTGTTTATTGTAACTCCACATAATTCATTTATCGGTCATCATTTCTTTGCGCACTTCCAACCAATAAGCTTTCAGCAATCTGGATCAAGGAAAGAAAGACATCATTTACTCACTAACTTAAAAATAAAGGATTTGAATACGGTTTAATTAGTATGCAGCATAAGAGTTTTTGACTTTCAGATTGACTTAAATTTATGTTCTGCATACTAATTAAGCCACCTTCACACACTAAATTTTTAAGCTAGTGAGTAAATGATGTCACTTTCTCTTCTATCCAGCTCTCTGAGGACATAATGTACATAAGAACCACCCAAAGTACAGTACCGTGCAAAAGTAAGTTAACAGTCTCTTTTGAGTCTCGATCCTCGACTCGATGCTGGATCCTGGCAAGGATCAAGGATTGAGGATTGAGGAACGACAATCGAGAATCAAGTCAAGAATCGAGTGGAAGGAATCCAGAATTTAATGAGCTGGTCGCCTGACTGATTCCTTGATAGACTAATAGCAAAAACACAACTGGGAAAACAAATAAAAGAAATGCATGCCAAAGTTTCTGGGAGAATGTTGTTCAGGAGTAACGCAGAAAACCGGACGAGTTTAGCCCTTTTTCGAATCCGGTCGCTGAAATGGGGAACAAATTACAACGAACGACACTATTCTGTCAATTGCCGAGCAGATGATTATTCTTCAGCAGTATGGTCGAAGAATATTCAACAATCACACGGACTGGTGTGGTATTTCAAGTTTACTCCGTAGCAGGCTTTTAGCCAGGCGGCCGTCCAGCCGTCCAAAGGACGGCCAGTTCTCAGAAATGGGAGATTTTCGACGGCCTGTTTTGGGCAGCCATTTACGAACTTCTGTGCTTAATGTAACAAAACTGTCTATAAATTAATAAAAGTTACATTTCTTTTTGCTCTCAAGAGTTGTTTTAGTGCTGCTGTCGTATTTTTCTTCTATATGAACACTTTTTTAGCGAGTTTCCTTTCTGTTTTGATCAAATGAATCAAAGTTGAGCGAAGCGATTTCACAGGCAAAGCCGCTGTTCAGTGATATTGACTTACCAAGTCGTCCCTAGGCTACTTTGCCGGCTGCTATAAATAAATGCGCACTTTGGTAATTATTTATGAGGACACGAGTCAAAGATCACGCGCCTTCCAACTCGGTAAGACGCTCTCGCAGCTACAAATGTTATTGTAATCGCTTGATTGTATTCTGCTCTGTTCAAGCGAAATCTGGCGGGCATTACAACAAAATAGCCATTTGGTGTAATAACATGTGCAATCATCGTAATTGCTTTAGGAATACTAATAGTAGGTGAATAGTTAAAGATTGCAGACCAGAATGCAGTTCGACCAACAAAGCCACGCATATCTGTTCTTTCGTGTAAATCATGGCTTGACTACTTCAAATTTCAATCACTCTTCATAACAACTGGAGTTCCTATCCCAAATATACCGTATTTACCCGTGTATAAGTCGACCTTTTATGGCCTCAAAAGAAGCTCCAAAAATCGCCCTCGACTTATACATGGGTCAAAGATTTCGAGCCAAGTTTCAGCTAAGTAATTTATTCAAAATTAACATCATAATGTGGTCTTTGGGCATAACGAACGCAGTGGACGAAAGACTTCAAAATGAATGTACTTAAGCAATTCCAGTTGAAATGAAAAAGGATTTGTTTTACTTTAAATGTTGAAGATACTCACAAGCACAAATATGAGATAGACACTGGAAATTTTCGTTTTCCAAAGGTGGAAAGCTCTAAAAAACATTCTCGTTTCTTCAAATAAAACGCGATCCTTCAATGGCTTAGTAACCTGGCGCAATACCTCGTGTTTGCGTGCAAGCATGATCGTCACTCATGTTGCCTGAAAATGCTGGTTGGTAATGATTGTTTTTTATTCTTTATACAAACCTGGAGGATTTAAATGCTTTTGCAAACTTTGTATTGTGTGGTTTATGAGTTTTGTTTTGT
>NC_090884.1:62065370-62067870 GCF_036669925.1 Montipora capricornis
TATATATATATCTAGTAATTATATGATTCAAAACAGTTAATTAGCAATAGAGTTTGACTAGTAATGCAGTTAGTGGTCTGCTCATATGACATTTTATGCAGACACTTTTGAAAGTAGGGGGCGGAGTTATTTGGCACACTGTGAACTGTACTTGAAATCTTCCAGCTTGATTTTCTAGGGGCTTATTTCGATGCCAAAATTAAAACTTCTTGGACCTCCTGTCCCAACGGTGTCTGACATTTGCATACTGCAGACTGCAGACTGCAGACTGCAAACTGCAGACTAACCCTAAATCACAATTATTGAAAGCTAACTGTTTTAAAACGGGTTCTTAGACTTAAATAATCTTTATCAGCGCTATTTGAAATGGATAATTAGACTTACGGACGTTCGCGCGAAAATATTCTAACATTGATTTTTTTCTGCAAATTTTACCATTGAAAGATCATGAGTTAGTGCAGTCAGAAATGTAAAAAAAATGGGGGGTCACCGACTTCGTTTTGGAGAGAGCTTGCCCGGAAGAACACCCTAAATCTGAAAAAATGTGGCTTCTTTAGCGAATAAGGCCACAGTGTCTGTAAGCCCAAAAATATTGCAAAATTTTACATCTTTGAAGTGAAATGTTCTCTACCAAACTTGGTTTAAGTGGACCCATCAAGTGAATTTAGCTAACTGTTGAGGTTCCTTAAAGAACAAGTTCGCATTTATCGACCATAGTTTCATGCGCCTTGGAGCCGCAAGATGGCAGGTTTCCATGTCCCAAGGACAGAAATCTTGAATTTTTTTTAACTTCCCACATTGATTTTTTGTTTATTTTTGGACAATGTGGAGATAATTGTAAATAAAATCTGTTTCTGAAAAGAAAAGTAGGGGTCACCAAACATCCAAGATCGTGAAATCCAAGCAAAGCTATAGCAATGGCCATCTGGCCTTTCATTGTTCATTTTAGTACTTAGCGCGCTCGATGCATGCCGTGGCATGTGAATTTGCATGTGCTGTAAGGATGCGCAGTAGCAATTGCCGCGAACGTCCTTAATACCATTTATCAGTGCTATTTGTAGGCAGTCTGCAGTCTGTGGGCTGCAGTCTGCAAATGTCAGACACCGCTGTCCCGACGGGTTTTGGGATATCGCTTCCAAATTTTCAGTTCTAATAGGTGATTGTACTACCCCAAATACCGTGTAAGAAATTTTTGGTTGTCTTCGGAGACTGATTTTATGGCACTTTTTCTGCCCAAATTAAGTATGAGATGAGAGTTTCGAGTTTGGTGCATGATATTTCCTTCAATTCCTAACATATCAAAAATTCCTCACACTGTATTGGAGCGCATTCACCTGGTGCTAAGATGCAACAAAGTGTGCTTATTTTTGCGATAAAGTGAAGGGGTAAGAGCTTCTGCCGCAGACTCGGTCGTTCTGAGTTAGAGGCCTCAAAACTAAAAGGCAATATTAAATACCAAAAACCTAAAAATTTATTCAAATAATGCAATCTAATAGCTTTAATATGACATATAGTTTGACCCTATATAAAAATAGAGGCACGACAATTTCATTCTTCCGCGGACACCTCATTATCCGTTACCGAGACCTTGAGTGATTATATATAGTTTTAACATGCTTGATCCACTCCATGTGTTGATTGGGGATTTTTGTTGCAAGCCCAGAATTGGTCTAAGGTCCAAGCATATCCCACCTGTTTTGAATAATGGCCAGACTAGCAGGAATCATTCTTAGAAAGGATTGAGCCAACCGCTCATAGAAGAAACTTAAGCTTAAATTCAGCCGATGGATGACTTTACGGGCTTAAAAATACGGATATTTTCCGCACGCTTGAGAAATCGTTCTTTCGTACGTCCAGCTGGAAAGCTTCAGCCACGGTGAATCCGTTTATTCACTAACTTTCTTGCGTTATCCTTTCATCTTATTGATATACACTTTCAAAGAGGAAGAACGAGGAAGCTGGAGGTAAATTCGACGCTGAACCGTAAAACGAAAATTAGCTGAACACGTACAAACTGAGCGAAGTACCAAGAAACTATGCTCAATACTTTTCTTTGTTGAAATCATGACAAAAACAATAATAATTCTAAAAGGATACGAAGATTAGGTCGTCCATATAACGCTTTTTAAGGTTATCCACGATCGCCGCTTCTTGGATTTTTGGAAGAAGAACCATATCTTCCACCCCGCTTGCCTTAACATCGCCCTTGCTTTGCCAGTGATAGTTAGAAGGCTAGAAACAAAAGATAGACAAGGTTCGATCCCAAACCATTATGTGCGGGCCAAGCTAAGAAGGCTTTCTCTCACTTACCATTTTGTCAGTTGGTTCTGTCAACACTGGAGATTAAAAGGAAAGTGGTATTAAGAAGGAAAGCGATCTCATTCTCTTCGTTGTGTTTATAGGAAAGAGATACCGCATCGTCCCATCGGAAGTGATGTTTCGTTTGACGCGCATGATCATGGAGGCTCGCCTATGTACCGAGTTATACCGAGTATCAACG
>NC_090884.1:62072870-62085370 GCF_036669925.1 Montipora capricornis
AGTACTTTGCCTGAAATGACTCGTCGAACACAGAAACCACTAGGGATATTGTGTTTGGCTACTCTCCGTTCGGCATTTTATATTTTTGTGGGGGGTCTTCCTTTTCCACATACCGGCGTGGGTGTGTGGAAAACGAAGACCCTACCGTAATTCACAAGAGATAGCTCATCGATCGTTTTAAATAACTGTTTGGTATGTTTATTTTTTCTGGGGGTCTTCGTTTTCCGCACACCCAATCGGGGAGACTATAAACTGAAATTATCAATTAACACAAATCAAGTCAAACGTTGGTTTTTGAGGAGAGCGGAAATCGGAGTACCCGGGGCGGATTTAGGGGGGACCGAGGCGGCCGCGGCCCCCCCTTTCAGTTTGTCGGAGATTTTTTTTTTGTCAAAATATACAATAATTTTATCATTTTGTAAGTAGTCTGTTGGAGCTTTTGATTTTTTTAGCTAAAGCGTGATTTTTCACTAATAGTATGACCAAAGTTGTGCGAATAAACTTTCAACTTACAGGCGCTAATATTATCCTTTCGAAATGAGGAAGAAGACTGGATGCGAAATACTTGTCTACAGTCAACCTATCTTACAGAGACTGTAACAACGTAAAATCTTAATGCCTATATATATAATTATATATATTTTGTGACTTTGGAGCGAAGAGTCAAAAACCATGCATCATTATAGCCATAACTTTAATTTTATTCAATATGGAATCCTGATACATTACGTTCCAGATTGCACCAGAGTGCATGTAAGAGTACCCAAATTTTCAAAATTTTCTGGGGGGGGCATGCCCCCAGACCCCTCTAGAAAGTAGCGCCTAAGGCGCTACTGAGGCGCGCTAACGCGCGCTGATTAGTATTCTTGTTCGGCCCCCACTTTCAAAAAATGCTGGATCCGCCCCTGAGTACCCGGATAAAAACCTATCGGTGCAGAGTAGAGAACCAACAAACTCAAATGAAATATGACGCCGAGTCTTGGAAATGAACCCGGGCCACATTGGTGGGAGGCGAATGCTCTCACCACTGCGCGATCCGTAAAACACCTAAAATCCCTATTAGGGGCCCCTCATGTTGTCGATCTGAAAAAAGACGGGAGCCCCACTTACACTTGATATGCAAAATCACCTTTTAACAATTAAGATATTACTGTAATAGTTCATTTGCTGCTATAGAATAGGTACTGCTTTTGTGATGTTATTAGCCCACACGGTTTATGGTTGTTCCACCCCACGTAATTCTGAGAAGTTTTTCGTTTTCAGGAGTCCGTCCATTTCAAAATATGATTGGCTACAAGCGGTAATTTATGGTGGAAATTAAATGTGACACTCATGTCTGAGTGACAGATTCAAATAATCAAAGTCCACCTTATCCCTAATTTTTTTTTTGTTGCAAACAAATAAACACATTTTCCAGAGTATGACTGCAAGAGAGGTCTTGGATTTAGTTGAGCCCTTGACAACATTTCGGTACAAGTCCAACAATCAGGGAGATCGAGGAAAGTCAAAGTTATCATAAACATGGGAAAAAACTAACAAAGTGAGGGTATCACACCTTTACAACATTTTTTTGATGGTTTGATTGTCATGGACGACTCCACTATTCCCACAGACATAACTGCTCAATGAAGAAAAGGATGCCAATTGAAATCAATCTTGAACTGACATCACAATTTTGGCTAACCCTACAATTCACTTAGCTTGGACATAGCAAAAATCTAGACAAGAAGAAAACTTCATAAAATCGAGGATAAAACAAAATGTCAATTTCCTGCAAGTATCTGAGACATTATGTAAACTTATTTAGGCCAGAAAACACTTTTTGGTACCTATTCACACGCTTAGAAAGAATCGTTTCAAATAGCCTATCAGCAGTTACAGGTAAATTCCCAATTACAGAAAAGACCTCTGACCCTCACCCTGTTACCAAAACAAGACTATTGATCGGCTCATTTTATAAGATTATTTTGCAAAAGTTACAGGAAAAAAATATAGAAGAATTTTATATGGGACAGACGGCAAGAACTATGTGACAGGCTTCTTTATAACCAAAATCTTCCCTTAATTAACTCATTCGGTTATTGACCCTCTCACCCCTGAAGTGGCCACCATTAACAAGTAAAATTATCTGGCATTAAACAAAGCAAAATCTGAAAGTATCACTCTCAGAAGGGAAATGGTTAACAATAATAACCAAGACAAGAAAGTTTAGGAAAGGAAGTTCAGCTTTGTCACATGTTGGATATGGATACGTTTCAAATGGATGGAAGACAAAAAAACTCAAACTACTTTTCAGTGATCATAAAGGCCAAATCCTGACATACTATAGGCCAGTGATGGGATAAAGAAAACGACGTGACCTTTTCCATCAAGGAAACACTTTTGGATGCATGCTTCTTGCCAAAAAGTTATTTTCCTGATTTTCAAATGCATGCCATTGAGTTGAATTTACAGTTTCCCAAATTTGATCAGGTCTTCCTGACTCCCCGAGGGCAGTGCGAATATGAATAGTATATAATGGTAATAGGACTTAGTGAGGTCCAGTTTGGTCTGTAATCATACCGGTGATTAACAAAATCAGACGACCGCGTAGCCCGAATTGGAAGACACGAGGCCCTGTTACCAATTAATCATAACCATTACAATTTCCGAGAAAACAAAATTAATGCATTCCTTTTTCACTGTCTAATGTTACAAACTCGTCCATTTTGGAAAATCCCCAGTTTGGTAGGGTAAGTGGTCGTTGCTATGGTTATTGAGATAAATTCTGTGATTAGTGGATTGAGCTGAGTGCACTTAATATGATTGGCTGATGTAACTGTCCGATTTCAGGTATGTCCGATTTCAACCCTACACAACAATTAGTGAATATATAAAGTAGTTAATGCACCAATCAATCACTCTTAATGGTCACTTATGGAAACTCATTTGTAACCACATTGTCTTCGAAGTGGTTATGCTTTCTGTTTACACGGTCCCGAACGAGAATTTTACCGAAACCGGGTCAATTTGAAACCAATGCAAAAAGTGAAGTGTTTTGAAAACGATACAGGTTCATCTGTCGTGTAAACGGCGAAACCGCACCTCTTTGAATACAAAAATTATCACTATTTTTAGCGAGAAATTTGCATTGCATTAATCTCTGATGAATGCCTGGTAACAAGCTTGGCATGACCTCGCTAAACACTTTCAAAACGGTTCCGTGTAAGCAATTCACTGTATTGATTTTGACGTGATCTCGAAAGCCGTGAAACAGTGTCGATAAGAAACCACGTTCATGTAAACGCTGCCTAAGTAACAGAATCAGCCATAGAAATGTGCTTCAAAATTTCTGGATCATTGTTGCTCATCAGATGATCCTTCATATTCACTGCTGTCATGCTCTTCTTGCTCGACTATTTCAGGCTCTATAATGTCAGCAGTTATTCTGGGATGATCTTGCAAAACAACCGATGGTGCATCAGTTGGTTCTGGACCTTCAGACTTTCCACACAAGAGTTTCTCTGCAAAATTAAAAAAGTAGAAAATAAACTAGTTTTAGTTCATGACATGCTGATAATGCTCCTTCATATAATAGGTTTTCCTTTCCAAATTATAGGAGTAATTGAACGCTGAGAGAACGTCTCTACTAGATTCAAAACGAATAATTCCCTGTATGGATAACATTTACATTCACATGCTTCCACATCACCTGCAGATGGTGTTGCTCTTTACACTAATAAACACTGAATGCTGTTAAAAAGAACTGATTTATATATATCTGATGATGAATTTGAAACTGTCTGGGTTGAGATTAGGAATAGTAAATCGAAAAATATCTATCAGTGTTATTGTGACTACAGGCACCCCTCATCCTCTCCTGAAAGATTTACGGATCATATCAACACTATTCTGCATAATGTAGCAAGAGAAAATAAGAATATATTCATTTTAGATGACTTCAACTTTAATTTGATGAACTGTGTGAACCATGCTGCATTGGAAAACTTTCTCAATTTTTATGATCAATTATTTTAACTTCTTGTTGCCTTATATTCTTCAACCAACTTGTGTAACTGGAGGTTTCCTCAGAGGAAATTTAAACGTTAGTTCGCCTGTTCTTATGACCTTAGTATTTAGCATATAACACACTCGTCCGTCCCACATTGGATCATGCCGCCATCTGGGACCCCTACACAAACACGAACATCGACAAGCTGGAAATGGTTCAGCGTATAGGGCTTCTTGCTTCGCCCTGAATAGATTTCCTAATACATCTCGTGTCAGTGAAATGTTACAGCAACTGGGATGGGTGTTACTTCAGGAGAGACGGATGGTTCAGCGGCTGTGTATGTTTTACAAACTTCAAAAGGGTATGGTGGACCTGGACACACAAGAACCTCTGCTCACAACGACTAGATCTTCCAGACACCTTAATTGTAGTAGCTATAAAGTCCCATTTTCTCGTACTACACACCATCAAATGTCTTTTTTTCCAGAGGATGATTCGCGACTAAAAAAGACTATCAGACTTCCAAATTCTTTTGTGCTGCCGAAAAGTCCAGAAACTATAATGGTAAACTCTCAATTCCATTGACATTGTTTGATTTTACGCTTGCACATTCATTTCATGTTAACACCTGCACCTCTTATTTCTCATACTGTACACTCACAAGAATCTCCTTACGAGAAGGGGGTGGGCTGCACGGTAAGATGAAGAAGAAGAAGAAGAAGAATTGCTACTCCAGTTGATAACATCTGCGCTAATACTTTCAATTTTAACACTATCACTGGTAATCTATTCACCAAATTATCTCAATATCTCCTTCTGTTTTTGATAATTAACGATCTCAAAGTAAATTATCCTCTCCCTCAATTTCAAGCATGACACACCTCACCTCTGTGAAGAGGTGTTTGTCCATGAAATAGCTGAGTTAGGTTTCTGTTAATCTTAAATGTTGGTACATGATGAAACACTAAAATTTCATTTCAAATTTCAAATCTTTATTTTAACACGGTAAAAACTCAACAGGTTTTATGGTACAATATAACATACAAAAACCTAACAATATTGAAATAGGATAAATATGTATCCACAAAGTCTCTTGAGTAAAAAAAACTACTGATAAAATTACATCAAACTAGACCTGTTTCCTTGAATGCCGTGTATCTAACTTAATTGACTAAAATGAAGGTATGGCAAATGCTTAAAACGATTCAGAGATTTCACTTGCCTAAGATCGCAGGGTAAAAACGGTTGAGAAGTTCAAGTACCTGGGTAGCACCATGGCTCAAAATAGAGTAGTCATCCCAGAGCATAGGGAGGGCCACAGATTGCTACCAATTCTCACAAATAGTCATGTAAGCATAAACATGCACCAAGGCAAGACTACTCCCAGCTGTTGTGTTAACTACACTGCAGTATGGCGCAGACGTATAGAATATTACCATCCAGGAAGAGAAATGAGTATCTGCTTTTTATAACCGCTGTTTGAGAAGAATGACTGGCGTGACATGGAGAAATTACGTGTCCACTGATGAATTGTGCAGTGTAACTGGTAAACCCCCACTCTTGGAGCTACTTTGTAGGAAGCGGCTGACCTGGTTTGGTCACATAATCAAGATGGATCGAAGAAGACTGCCAAGGAGAATGTTATTTTGAGAACCTCCTGGAAGGTAACAGATGGAACAACGTGATCGGCTGAGATTTGAAGGAAATAAAAGTCACCCAAGAAAAGGTAGTTGGGGTTGCTGGTGATAGAGAGGGCTGGTCCACCCTGGTGAAACTGCTATGTGGTCACTCCATAGGAAGAAGAAAAATGTAGAAATGGTTATATAGCTTCTTTTTTGAAAAACAACAAGTCTGTGGATAACCCCAAAGATATTGCTATCTTAAATAACTTTTTTGAAAGAGATTCCATTGGGAAAACACGGCTTCTTATTTTTCCTCAGTGGCAACTTTCCGTCTCCCGTCACTTCACATGAAATTTGGAGTTTATTGATAATATGAATGCCAATAAGTCTTCCAGCCCATACAGTCTGCCTGTCACTAGTTTAAAAACTATAAAGGATTGTATATACAAGCAAAGAATTTGGCATTTTTATTTGACGACTATTGTCTTTAAGAAAGCATTTTCAACGCTCTCTTTCTCCCTCTCACGCTCACTTGAGATTGGGCACCGACAGTCTCGTCCTGTTGATGAATAATCTAAAAAGAAAACGGAAAGGGTTTTGGGGTAGGGAATATACAAAAGGAAACAGCATGAAACTTGATGATTTGTCAAAAGAGAGAACGCCAAGACGAGAAATACCGTGAGCTGCATTTTGTACTACAACACTTCGCCAGATCAACAGAATGGCATTATTCGCCCATCATAATAATAAAGAGGGTGCATGAAGATCAGAGTCACTGAAGGATATCGAATGTCCAAGCCTATTATCAGCAGGTCTCTTGTATATTGATGATCTCAAGATCTTGCTCCATCAAAGAGTAAGCTTAAAAGGGTTATGAAGATAGTCAAGTCGTCTATGGAGGATGTGGGGCTTCAGTGGAACCCAAAGAAGTGTGCGGTGGCCCATGTGAAAAGGGGGGTACAAGTGACTGGTGTCTCAGGGGGGAGAGTTGTTGAGTGGACTAGAATACCTTGTCTTGATGATGGTGAGCAGTAAAAGTTCCCTGGAGTACTTGAGAGTCTTATGCAGGAGGATAAGCTGGTCCTGGGGTGTGCAGCAAGTCCCTTGTCCGATTACCATCGGGTGGCAGTGTCAAATCAGTTTGCATTGACTGTTTTTGGATATCTTACGTGGAGACAACAGTGGCCAGTGATGGAACTTAAGGAAATAGATGTCATTGGGAAGCGTGCAAGATTGTTGTCGAGAGTAGGGGTAGACAACCATGTAGTTCAATTGCATTGTTGTATATGCCAAGAAGTAAAGGAGGGCGGGGGCTGCGCTCTACTGAAATGGAGTACAAAGCCACGAAAAAGGGTGCAGTCAGACTCCACAGTAATGAAGACCCCACACTGGGAATGGTAAGGGAGCTTGAAGAGCAAGCGGCGAGGACGGGGCGTAGGTCCATTTTTTAAAGAAGCTGCTAAGTGCACGGAGGAGTTTGGGTTGGACTTGGATTTGGAAAACGTGCAAAAGATCAAGACGGAGGTGTGAAGTGCCAAATCGAGAAGTTTGAGGATGAGAACAGAAACCAACGATGGCAAAGGTTTCTAGTGAATACCAGGCTGGAGGATGACAGTTTGAGTGCGGACAGGTGTTTCTGGTGGCTCATAGAGTAGAAGAAATGTCCATCACACACAATCGCTGGACTCATTGAGACCCACAGTAGCGCGGAAGGTGAAGTGAGGTGCAGATTATGCAGCAAGGCCTCAGAGAGCAAGGCTCATATCTTGTCAGGATGTAGTGCGTTTGCCCAGAACAAGTATCTCTCTAGACACGACGCAGCGCTGAAGGTACTGTTTTACGAGCTGTTGTACGATGAGGGAATTATAGACAAGATACCACCCTGGTACTCACCCGACAAGCCCAAGCCTGTGTATGAGTCAGAGAACGTTAAAGCGTATTGGGATGTCCCTATATACGCCGATCAACAAGAGGTCAGATGCAATAGGGTGGATGCACGTATTGTAAATCATAAGTGCAAGAGAGTTGTGACTCTGGAAATGAGTTCCCCGTGGGTTAACAATCGAAAAAGAAAGGATGAGGAGAAGACCCTTTAGCACAGACCCCTTCGCTGGTAACTGAGGCAGCAGTTCCCAGGCTACGAGGTGAACGGGGTGTACGATCCTGAAGAGTGGGACATGGTCCTACGAAACAAATTTGTAGACCACGGAATGTAGTCTATCTTACCTGTAACTGTATGCACAGCTCTAGCTTCACTAGCTATTGAGCACTCTGCGAGGGCTTATTGACAACTCACATTTAGTATTCAGTATGTATATATATATATATATAGATTTTGCATTTTAACTTAAGTTTATTTTTTGTTTTTTACTCCATGACTCAGTAGGTTATGGTTTTCGCTCTGTGTCGCTTGATTGGAATGTAGCATTCAGTTGAATCCTCTGCTGTACAATAATAATAATAACGATGATGATGATAACAATAATAATAATATCGTCATCAGCGATATAGCAACGTGACATCGAACCCCCGGGGGCATCCATTATGATGATCTTCACCTCGTAGCCTGGGAACTGCTGCCTCAGATACACGACAACATAGCTAAAGTAGTTCATTGGAAGTTGTGTGAGAAATATCATCTGGAAAAGAAGGATAAGTGGTACGAACACACACCGGACAGTGTACAAATGTAAGTGAAAACGATGAGGTTAAACTACTGTGGGACGTGAACATACAGTGTGATCATGTCATTGAAGCCAGAAGACCGACATTGTAGTTGTAAATAAACAGGAGAGACAGTGCACTATTATTGATATTGTCATACC
Source organism: Montipora capricornis (assembly GCF_036669925.1). Taxonomy (NCBI): domain Eukaryota; kingdom Metazoa; phylum Cnidaria; class Anthozoa; order Scleractinia; family Acroporidae; genus Montipora; species Montipora capricornis. The sequence continues at coordinate 62,081,309 of NC_090884.1, forward strand.
AACGGATAAAAGAATTGGTGAAAAGGAGAATGAGAAGTTGGATGATAGTATCAGGACCTTAAAAGAAAAATTGCAAGAATGTGGAACATGAGAACTGTGCAGGTGGTACCAATTGTTGTAGGATCATTCGGAAGTGTAACAAAAAACTTGGACAAGTGGCTGGGAAAGTTGAATGTCAAAATTAGTATTTCATTAGAAGGATTTTGAGAATGGTGCTGGAGCTCTAGGGTAAGAAGAAAACTCTAAGGGACCTTTGGTCATGGGCTATGACCCGCTCCCTTAGGAAGCAAACTAGAAAAAAGATCATCCAGTTCACAAAGATGATGATGATAATAATAATAATAATAATAATAATAATAATAATAATAATAATAATGTTCTTTTATAGCACCTATCCAGACGTGATCTAAGCACTTCACAAGTCATGAAAAGTTATGCACAAATAAAGCTAGACAAAGACTTCCTTACATATATAAGTTATAAGTCGTGTTTTGAAAGTCTCAAGATTATCAGATTTTTTTATGTGTTCTGGTAGATACTGTTACAGTAGTTCCAAAGTTTGGTGAGGCAACAGCTAAAGCTCTAGATCCATAAGACTTCATATATAGCTGGTAGGGTTAAGACAAAGCAATCAGTTCTTGTATGTGTGAGGGAGACAAATCATGCCAAGCCTTGAAAGTGAGAATTAAACTCTTAAACTCTGTACGTTCAGTAATTGGTAACTAGTGTAGATCTTTCAAGATGGGAGTGATATGGTTGTATTTCAAGGAAAACGTTAGTAAAGGAGCGGTGGCATTTTGTACATATCGTAGTTTTTTGACAGCATTTTTGGAAGACTGAACAGAAGGGACTTGCAGTGGTCGGGTTTGGATGAGGCATGCACAAGTTTTACTAGTTTCCATTGATAGAAATTTCCTGATACGTGATAGATTAAGAAGGTGATAGAATGCAGATTTACATACAAAATTAATGTGAGGCTGCATTGACATGGTACTGTCAAAAGTGACACCAATATTCCTGGCAGTTTGAGGAGGCTGAATAGTGTCTTGGCCAAAGCAGATTGACGGTAAGTATTGCTGTAGTCTAAATTTTGAGTGAATAAAGAAGAACTTGGCTTTTTCTTTACTGTTCAATTTCAGTTTCTTAATACTCACCAATTCCCCAACGACTACTATAACCTGATACTAGAGGGTGTACGTTGTGCAATTAATCCCTTTGAACACGTGCTTGTCCAAAGGGGGTACATTTGTCCAGATCAGACAGGCATAGCTCGATACATTCAACAGCTTCAGTCAGTTCCAGGTCATTATTTGTTGAAAAGGAAACGTAAAGTTGCGTATCGTCAGGTGTCAAAATAAGCCAGCTAATGGTGCAGTATATAGTAAATAAAAAAGGTCCAAGCACAGAGCCTTGGGGTACAACTGTAGTGGCTCGTAAAGGCGGTTACTTAGCAAATACTTGTGTAGGTGCACAGCCACGACTTTTTCAATGATTTGCTTTTTCCATTGGGATCTGCGTCCACTAGATCAGTCACTGCTACTTGAGTGATTGCAACTCACTCATTACCTAGATACTTGTACTTTATTTCCTTTATTCACGATTTTTGTTGTTTGTAAATCTTAACTTTTTTATTTTGTACTTATGCTGTTTTGAAATGAGTTAAATAAATAAACTATCTATCTTCAAGTGTGTTTTTTTTCAACAGGAACTTCCTTTCAAGTTATTCTGTAAAGTGATGCAAAACCAAGAAAACAAAAAGTGTAAGGGGCAAACTTCAATTCCACAATTCTAGCAAGGCACTAGTAACTAATGATGTTTAGACACAGTTTATAAGTGGAATAATGAGAAAATTAAGAAATCAAAAGTAATACCTTGATCTATCAGGTGAATGTCACCAAAATACTGCTGACACTGCATTGCTTCTTCATCAAACTTGGAAGAACCTCCATATAAAACAAACTGGTTTCCTACAAGCGTGGCTGTATGCACTCCCCTTGCAGAAGGTTTATCCCCACAAACTGATGGCTGAAGCCATTCACAAGTACCTGTAACAATGACAACACTTTCATTATTCTACAGATCACTAATTTTAAACATAATTTACTCTCACTCCCATATAACATGTTACATGTATATGGGAGTGAAACATGGTATCTGAGGGAAAATGAGATGGCAATTTTGAGAAGGATCAAGAAAGCAATGGTGAGAGAAATGTGTGGTGCAAAACTGATGGAGAAGAAGAGGACAGAGGACCTAATGGAGATGTTAGGATTGAAGGAAACAGTGGTTCAGATGGCAAAGGCGAATGGAGTGAGATGGTACGGGCATGTGTTGAGGTGGGATAATGGGCATTTTCTGAGAAAATGAGAGCATTGAGTTTGAAGTGAAGGGCAAGAGGAAGCGAGGACGACCAAAGAAGACGTGGAAGACGCAAGTGGAGTAGGAGAGCAAGAGTGTTGGATTGGAGAAAAAGGATGCAATGAATCGAGCGAGATGGAGAGTGGGAGTTAGAGAGATTGCTGCCAAACGTGGGGTAAATCCGGCCACCCCCGTTTACGGGGATAAACCCGGATCAAAATTGAATTGATGATGATGATGAATTTACTGTACAGCCCTCCTGTTATGGAGATAAATCCATAACGAGGCTACAGGATGTGAGTGCATTAAATTCATAACTGCATGTCCTTGCCTTTCAAAGGAAGATTTAACTCATTGACTCCTAGGAGTAGATTTTACTCTGTCTACCACCAGACGATTTTACTCGTTAATGGGGCTGGTTCAGGAGTCAATAATTGGTTTTAAAGAATCTGCGCAAAACAAACTTGCTTTCTCCTTATCTGTGTTGTTTTCATAAACTCTATTATCGATCATTATTTTTACTATACAAAACAGATTAGCACATTGCTGCTTTGTACCAACGTCAAAGATATGTATGTCATCAAAATGAATATTCTGTGGGCTCCTTCCACCAAAGACAATCACCCTGTTACCCACAGCAGTGCACGAGTGAAATGAACGAGGCTCTGGTTCCCTTCCAGTTGTAGGTGTTGAGATCCACTCCAATGTTTCTGAATGAGTAAAAAACATAAACAAAACATTAGTAACATTGAAACGTTTTACTCACCATATAACATTACTTTAATGCAAAATCTATCTGCCTAACATGCATATTCCCTTGCAAGAGTACATTATTATCATAATCATTTCAGATCATAAATGTTAAATCAGTGTCGGTGGCTAGCGTTGGATATTTACCTTGCCGCTTCGCGGCTCGGTAAATACCCACCACTAGCCACCTCCACATCGGTGAATAGTTGTTAATTATTATTAGGATATGGGTCCACTGGTTTATCAGAAACATCTGTTACTGTATGTGCTACCCTCTATAAATAAAGTTGACTTAATTACCTATTTACTTTCCAAAAGGAGACTTGTTTTCATGTAATGTAAACACCCAATCAATCTTAAATAGGAGTTAGTCGAAAGTGACTTCAAATGTGCTTTAAGCCGGCTATAGAACTGATTATAGTTTTAAAGACATTCATTGATTGATAAGTACCAGGACAGATTTTAAGTTACAGTTTCTTTTCTTTCTGCATACAATTTAGAAATCTGATGGATCTTTGGTTATGAAGTCAACGATAAAAGTTGTCACTATCAACGAAATGTACCATACAATTACTATCTATTAGATTCACTATTTGGTAGAAAATAAAGCTAAGGAAAAAGTAATGGAATTGGAAGTGATCATACTGACGGCCCGGGCTCACATATGGCATACTGTAGGTTCAATGTATGGCAGCTGCATCTTTGGCGATAAGGATCAATTATAATTTCGCATAAACATTCTCAAACATGGTTTTTCGTATCGAATCGAATTTGTTAATGTTATCGAAACAACTTCAATTTGTATCAAATTGACTTGTATCAAAAACAATGGCCACAAACCCTTTCAAGTAAAGGAGCAATGAATGTTCATTTCTTGGAACATTTGAGCTATCAAACTGTAAAGCAGAGACAATAATGGATAAGATCTGTTCTGTGTTTAATGACCTAGACTTA
>NC_090884.1:62090370-62110370 GCF_036669925.1 Montipora capricornis
GGCCATAGGCCCATGTATCTATTTTGCCTTCCCAATCCCTGCCATTGGGTCTCTTTCCAAAGTTGAATATAAGCCAAGTAGTTTATAATAACATATAGATTTAGCCAAGCCTGAAAGAGGATCTCCCATTTCTAGCCCCAGAAATCAATATAGTGTATATGGAAATAATTACATGTATATGCCTCTGCGTAAAGTACAAAATTAATCATCAGTATTGTATACACTTTACAGTGATCAAACATCTCTGAGCTGACAGCAGTTAATTTGACAATAATTAACACATTTCAACACAAAAAATTAAGAAAGGAAATGGAGACAAGTGGGCTGCAAACAATTTTTTTAATGTTGTAATTCAAGAAAACTGTACAGTAGTTTTGTAATTCACGCACGCGCTGCATGTCTACCAATCTTACACTCACTCACTCAGACAGCCCCGATGACAATATGGTAGTGCACTTATACTAAGTATTCTACCTCAAATTATAACTCTTTTTCAAAAGTGACGAAGCTCAGTGGGATACATGTGGACTGCACAAAAGTTTACCGCCAAGAAAATTCACCCATCCACACCTCAAAGCTGCACATTCGCGAGACTCCCTTCTCTTCCCTTTCTTAGTCTCTCATCCCCTCTCCCAGAGTCTGTACGGATGGACATACACTCTGTCAATCACATGACAACACAACGAAAAAAAGGTTGACCATATTCTCTTAAGTATGGGGCTCTACCCCAGGATGCTTCAATTGGAGCCATGTCATTATTTCTTTTTAATCAGTCACATGATCAGTAACCTTGTCTTTCCACCGAAACAAAAGGAAACGTTTGCATGACAATAGAGCTCAATTCCCAGAGGATTAGTTGGGGACACCTACAAGGCCACCGCTCTTTTGTTTGAGGACACCAACATGGCCAACATGACGTCACATGAAAACACTGGGGGAAATCAGTGAAGGTTACATCTTTAAAATCAGAAATGTTACCTGTGTTTAAAATGAACAGATCATTCTTTCTGCCAACACTGTCTCTGCCACCAAAAATGATAACTTTTGATCCAACAGCACACATTCCATGGGCTGCTCTTGGTGTTGGACAACCAGTACAGTCAGGCAACAGTTTTTTCCATGTGTAGTTATCTGAGAATGGTATTCCCAAATGATATAATTATACTATACAATCAAATTATTGGCAGGTCTAAAATGCTGATAACTGGTAAGGAGCAAGGGTGGCACAGTTGGTTAGTGCGCAGCCTTGGTGCAAGAGGTCCCAAGTTTGATCCCCCGATCACATCCTTGTTTCGACTTCTTTCCTTTCAGTGCAGACTAAGTAGCTTTAGATACCCTTAAAACGGAGCACTGATGGAAAGAGGGGGGTAAAATGAGCACACCGTCGGCTTCCTGGGAGAGTACTCTCTAGAGAGTAAAGGAACTTCCGACATTAAATAAGGTGTACCTTGCTTTAGGAGGTAAGAATTCGTCATTGTTTCATTAGGAATTTCTTTGCTGATTTTAGTAGGAATTGATTTGAATAAACATTTTGAATTACTTGTTACCAGTTGCCAGATACCAGTTACGAGCTACCAATTACTTGTTACCAGTTACCAGCATTTTAGACCCACCGTTAAAATAATCATTGATTAAGAAGAGACTTCATTCTTCTATGTATCATGATGAGGTACTGTTTCATGTTTTAATGTGCAATCAAGTATTGTTACATGTAGCTGATCTAACTGTCATTTACCGATCAAACATTTCTGCTTAATCAATATGTTTCATGATACATTGTACAGTATACAAATGGCATAGCAGGAAAGCAATGGAATGCTGCGTGTCCCTTTGACTTAACCAGAAAATTACCACAATATAAACAATAACATACATTGTACATTCTGTTAAATGGGTAAACAAGAGTGTTTCCATAAACAGGTTGGTCAATCAAGTCAGTCAATGACATTACCAAAAAAAAAGATTAACAAAAGACAACCTCCTCAGTAAAATGTTGAGGAAAAATAAACCAGTAAAAGAATACAAATATTGTCAAGGCACATTACGATTATCATAAAATAATAGTTTATGCAATGTAGGAAATGTTGAATGAAATAAATGTATGTATTTGAAGTGTGGGTTATAGAGGAAAGAGGAAAGTGATTCTCACACTTATCTGGACAATTTGAGCATGCAATAATATAATTTGTCTCTTATAGACACCAGAAAAATGTGGGTGTCTTGAAAACGAAGACCCCTAAGAGCCTAAGACTCGAAAAAGAAGAAAGTAACCCAAAACCCTCAGTTTGGCTTACCCTAGGCTGAAAAACCAATGTTAGCCCTAGTTAGGCCTAGGGTTTCCAAATTGAGGGTTTTTGGGTTACTTTCTTCTTTTTCGAGTCTTAGGGTCTTAGGGGTCGTAGGGGTCTTTGTTTTCAAGACAACCGAAAAATTCAGGTGACCCGCTCACAACTGAGTGGTTTTGTAGCTCCGTTGGTAGAGCATTGCACTGGCATCACAGAGGTCATGGTTTCAAATTCAGGTGTCTATAAGAGACAATTCTTGCTCAAATTGTCCAGATAAGTGCAAGGATTACTTCACTCTTTGGTAGGAAAATCTCCTTAAAGCATTTTAAAAGTCCCTTGTATGAATGCTTTCCAAATCTTTCACGGTGGTTATTCGACCTTTATCAACTCGTTTGATAAAATAAATTTCTTTTCCAATTAGCTAACAAGCTTCTCTGTGAGTCAAGTTTACTGAGCACTACCTTAAACATTTCAGCTTCTTGTTCCATTTTACATACCTGTATCAAAACAAAACAGATCATTGAACCATTCAAACTGTGCACCTTCCTCTTGAACAGTGTCTTGTTCATCTGAAGGACCAAAGCCACCCCAAAAAAGGATCTTGTTTGCAGATGTGACACATGCCAGCTTGTCTCGTGGGGAGGGAGAAGCCCCATGAAACACAATCCGCTCCCACTGTTTTGTCTCTATTAAGTGGAGAAAATTTTAATGCAACTTTGCCACTAAAAATAATCATTAATGTTTTAAAGTACTTTTATTCACCCACCAGTGTCAAAAGCATGCAAATCATTCAACCATCCACAATCCCTGCTCAGTCCGCCAAAGACATAAAGTTTGTTTCCTACAGCAGCCATTGCTGCAGATGACCTTGCTGATGGGATTTCACCTCCTGTCACAAGCTTGCTCAACACAAGAGTATCTAAAAGAAAAAAAAAGCAACTTATCATCCCATTCTGGAATGATGCTGAAACAGCTCTGTGCATGCACAGATTGATGTAGGTAGTTTGAGGTAGCTGATATGACCTTATATTGTCCAATTAAGATTTCCACACTGGGCCTAATAGGGAGCTTATGCAAGGACGCCGCCGACCCCAACGTTGTCTTAAAAATATTATTTGCTGTTATTGTAACAATTTTGTGAAAACTCCAAGTCGTTTGGAATGGAAAGTGTGCATCAACATTGCAGGAAAAAAACTGGTATGAACAGTGTGGTTGTTTGGAAAGAAAATTTAAAATGTTTTGTCAGGTTCCCACGTCTTCTACAAAACCTCAAATTTGGTCAATTCATGTCCATGTCAGGATGAGAATGGCAAATTAAGACGTGTCAAAAAGCAAAATGCACATGCAGGGCGTACAGAACCTTGTTTTCACTCATTAAGACCTTTGTTTTGTGGCGTTCTCGTAGCTGTTGTTGTCGTCTTGCATAAGCGCCCTAATGTGGCCCATTGTTTGAATTTTAACATTGTCTGAAGTTTAACATTACAAGACTTTTGTTTTGTTGCGTTCTCGTAGCTGTCGTTGTCGTCTTGCGTAAGCTCCCTAATGTGACCCATTGTCTGAAGTTTAATATTACTGTCTTAGCTTAGTTTCCTCAATATTTCTTGTGGAGTAATTGTAGGTACATGTATGCACATGTTAGTTCCACTCATCAATTTCATCAATCAATTGCTAAAAATTGTGTTCATGACTGCGAGGATCATAGCTTCATTTGATTTCACATCCACAGTTCAATATACATTGTACATGTATGATTCATTTCGACATTGTATATATCATTTCATTCTAAGATATTACTGTTACTTTGGGTGAGCAATTTTTCATTACCAAAGACAACCATCACTGAGAAAAGATATCCCTAACCATCACCCCTAAACTTAACCCATTCACCCTTCAGGCGCCCTGGGACACCCCCAATTCACCAGTAAAATTGTTTGCCTCACTCCCAGGATTCAATGGGTTAAGCAACACACAGGGTTATTGAACAGGCTGAACAGGTATGAAGTTAGCATTAACTGCAGTGAGTAATATAGTGATAATGACTTTAATTTCAGTGTCAAGTGTATTTAACGATGAGGCACTAATTGACGACACTACAGAAATCCAGTCAAATTGCCACACATCAAATCGTAGGTTGGATTTTAAGAAAAGAGACTAAAACCGGAGTACCCGGAGAAAACATACTCCTCCAGGCAAAGTAGAGCCCCAACAAACCCAACCAAACCCACGGCGCTGCATGAGTCTGGGAATCGAACCCAGGCTACATTGGTGAGAGACGAGTGCTCTCACCTCTGTGCCATCTCTGCTCCTTCCCTGCTAGCAGAGGTCTCTTTGCTTTTGCATTTGTAGGGCTGACAAGTAGAGATGGAGGTAAAATATGAATTGGGCAGAAATGGCGGTCCACGTGATTTCTCGACTCTATATATAGCAAAATGCTTTTCGAAAAGATACATTTGATTCAATGAAGATACATTCGATTTGATGGCTTAAAACAAAACTTGAACAGCAAGAATTTTTATAGACTTGCAATACAGTAGTTTTTTGTGTACAAAATAGTCAGCGATCTTCCAATGGTTTCGGTAAGGTAGCTTGTGAATAAAGCCTCATTCAATTGCCGTCGAAGCAAATGTTTGCAGAGTTTCATGGCCCTTAATTCCTTCTCAGTGTATAAGCAGCTCGAATGAAGAAGACGAATGGGTAGTGGAGTTATCGTCCATGATCTATGTGAAATTTCAAGGCGATCGAAGCCTTAAGAGCGAATTTATGGCCCTTTTCCTTCGGTGATTGCATTTGGCGGCCTCGTCTCGGTGCCCATCCTTGGAAAAGAATATAAAGAGGGAAAAGAGGAGGAACCAAAAACCACTTAAATTGCTCTTAATTGACCCAGAAACCGTACCACAGCCAAAGAAACACAAGACTGAAGGAAGGTAAGCTATTTTTAATTTTAAATTGCAAATATATATTTTTTTATTTTGAGAAAAACCGTTTTCCCCATACAAATTCTTATATTTTCTACTGTTGCATAGTATAGTACAGTACAGATACACAGTTATTGAGCTTGGGCTACCTGTGGTTTTTCACGTGAAATTTAAATTAAAGTGGAATTTACTGTGAGTTTGGCAATGATTTTTTCTGTACAAGAAGTTGAAGCAAATGATTTAATTAAGCAGTAAACGGAAACACCAAAACGCGGACAATTCTAAAACCTTTAATTTTCACTAATCTTACAGCCAGTAAGAATAAATAACCCGGGGGCTGGCTAAATCTATTTATTAAAAACTGAACTACGGATATATGATTTCCAGCTTTTTGCAATGGCTCGCCAGACACAGGCTATCAGTTCATTACCTGCTGAAAACATTTTTGCAGCTCTGAGAAAAAAATGGCCGACAAAAGCTGTTTTGGACCAGAATTGACTTAGGCAGAAATCAATGCTTTAGTCAACAATACTACCCCTGGAACACCAAAGAAGAGTTGTTGATCCTGGAGTTTTTAATAAAACAATTATTCCACTCGGGCTTGCTGGATATAACATGATTATAACAAAGTTGGCTTGTTATCTATCGCTTCATATCCAGCGCGCCTTTGGTTACCAGCCAATATACATGTACCGGCGTTTGACCTTATGTGGAAATGAATGCGGCAAATGTCGCTCAGCATAAAATAAAATTTTTGGCACCCGGAAGTCACATCACTTTCCGGTCTATTCTTAAAATTTAGCAAAACCAAAGGTTGAGAATTTAACAAAACAATAATTATTATTCCATTCACCCATGTTGGATACGAGATTGGTAAATTAGCAAACTATGTGCCTCGTTGGCTATTTACCATCTCATCTCCAATGCAGGCTGATGGAATAGTTGTTTTACTAAATTGACTGCAAAATTCTTGCGCGCTCATTGGTTAATTTTTATTGTCAATAAGCAGACAAACACATGAAAAACATAAAAACTGTCCCGTTATGGCGTATATGATATGGAACTACAATGGTTTACTGATTATCTATTTCTTCGCAAGCAGATTGTTCAATTTAATGGTGTCCTTTCTGAACCAAATTCAATTAACACTGGAGTTCCTCAAGGAAGTATTCTTGGGCCTCTCCTTTTTCTCATCTTCTTTAAACACGAAGACACAGTATAAAAGGGGGCGCTTCACGCACTGCTTTTTTTCAAATTCATTCAATTCACGACTGATTAATTATCCAAGATGGTGATCAACAAACAGCAACACAGGGACGGAAACCCGAAAAGTTATTTCTAGCGCGAAAAAAAAAGGGACTGGGAATTTAAAAAAAAAAACGACAGATAACATTTTATGGCATATTACGGACACATTGCCATAAGGGGCCTTTTTATTGAAGAAATTATCACAGAGCTCTCGGTTGCGTCCACGGTTGATTGATAAATCATTTGCACGTGCCTTTTATAGTCCCGCACACGTCAACGCGCACGTCAACGGTGACTGACAAGTGAGCCTCGATCTTCCCAGGGAAGACGATGTGCACAGTCGGCCCACAGTTGGCCGACAGTCGACCGACAGTAGATGGACGTGAGCTGTTCTTCACAATTACTGAGTTTTGATTCTGATCGCCGGGGAATTTCCCATCTACTATAACTAGGGCTTTCTTCGGTGGGAGTTGAATCAAATTTACACGTTATGGCTAATTACAAGTTGCTGAGGTGTGCGAGAATTATAATGCGCATTATGCGTATGACACGAGACGACGTCGCGTAAACGGATTTTGATATGAGGACGATGTTGAAAAAAAAAATTATCTTACCAACATCGAAAAGAAGAATCTCGTTTGACTCTATGACTTCACCGATATCTGAAAGCCAGCGAACTCCACCGAAGATGTAAAGTTTGTTTGCAATTGCAGCAGCACAATGGCCGTCTCGAGATGGTAATTTCACGTCCATTTCTACTTTCTTCCATTCAACGTTCACATCATTCCGAAGTTTTGTGCCATATTTAACTGGAGCTGAAATCTCGTTTCCCATTTCTGGTCTGGTTAAAAGTAAAACTCGATTAACCGAACAGAGCGTACTAAAGACAGTGCTGAATTCTACTGTGTTGATTTTAGATTTTGGCGGGAAGAAACCTCGGCTTGACCAATCAAAACACGTGGTTATTTCTAACATGGCGGACAACAGTGTAGAAGGGATAATACCACTTAATTTCTTCAAGAAAATCCCAAAAGTTGTAAGTCTTTCTAAAAAGAGCGTTATTTAAGTAAATTGTGCTTTCTTGTATCGAAAAGGAGAGATATGAGGCGGTCGTTGTTATTATCATTTCGTTCATATTTTTGCTGAGGTGCACGAAAAATCGTGTTGATTCACTAATAAATACATTTTTGCCGAGGAGCACAAAAGTCGGCGCTATGCAACTGAGCTTTTAAGTCGTAAGTCTTTTTGAGTTTTAGGAAATTAACAATGCACATCATTTGGCTGGTGTTGTGGCTGCCCTCTGTGTGATATGGGTGGGTATACAAGTGACAACCTTTTAATAAGTCTAATAGATGCCGTTTTCCGCCAATGACGTCGAACTCTTGCATTCAAATTTTATTTAGAAATGTACAAAGGCCTAAAAATTTTCCGATTTCTTTTCTTGTTTGAAGCCTTTGTACATTTCTGAATAAATTTTAAAAGCATGAGTTTGACGTCATTAGCGGAAAACGGCATATATGAGACTTATTAAAAGGGTGTATAGCAGGTCCACATCAGCTGAATAGCTGCCAGAACTTCAACCTGCTCAAACAAATAAATAACATAACATAACATAACATGTATAATATTCTTTAACTTTCAGGAACTTCATGCTCATATCAATGGATCCATTAGTGCTGAAACGATTGAGAAACTCATACAAAAGAAGGCTGCAAGTGCAAACCCACATAATCTTAATAGTACTGTTGTGTCACAATGGGAAACAACGATAAAAAAGGGTGACAAGAGAAGTCTAGAGGAGTAAGTTACCCAACACTTCGGCAGGAAAGAGTCTTCAATCGCTGGTGTTTCATCCTTCCCCTGCATCCAGTTGGCTGAATACCATAAATTTCGTACCTCTTGCATACCCAGACCTACCCAGACATTCTTTTGGATCCTCATACAATCTTTTTTCTCTCAAGAATGCTAAAATGGTCTGGGATTCGCAAGTACCTGTGAATGGAAGTGGAAGCTCAATGAAGTAAACTAGATTATTTGGAGAGGAAAGATTGCATAACAAACCAAGCTAGAGAAAGTTTGGGTAGGGGGGCTTTTCCTGTCCCATTAGACTTCTTGCCTTATGGCACTTACAGTGTAGTTTCTCCTTTAACAAACCTTTGTTTTTCTGTAGTTGCTGGATTTTTCACCATGCCTACATTCAATATGAAATGATGTGATCCCGGAAAAAGTACTCACTCAAAGTAACTACGCCTCGTGACTCCACAACAAATTTTGACCACTATGATGACGAATGTCGTTGTCTATAAGAGTACAGACTATGCTAAACCACTTTCAGTTTGTTTTTTACCACAATATCCAAGGCCAAGGAAAGTGTTTATTTCAGAGCGTGACCAAAATCATGACACAAAGAAAGGGCAATTGTTGGCTGTAAAGTTCTCGCAATAAGATTGGTTTATTTCCCAAAATGAGCATTCCTGATTGGCTATTACATTGCGTGACAAATTGATGCGAGCATGGCGCAAGCAGTGTTGTCTAGACACTTTTCAGCAAATTAGCCAATCAGATTGCGAGATTACAAAATTTGTGATAAAAATCGTTTTGATAGAACATGAAATGTTTTTTTTATTGTTTATCTAATCCTTTTGAAATCCCACTTCAAGCTATCCTCCAGTACTTCAATCAGCAAAAATTAATGTAAACCATCTTTTACGTGCACAAAGGAACCAGAAGGAACCAAAACCATTGATTACAATGTTTAGGTTGGGATTTGATAATGATTGTCAAGGCACTTCACCATAATTATGCATGACCTGAAAGCATATTATTGCGTTTGCACTCATTTCAAAGTCCTTTTTGTTTTGTTGGCTAGGTGTTTGGCAATGTTTGGAATTATTTATCAGCTTGTAGATGACAGCAGCACTGTATTCCAAGTAAGAGAATAAAAGTGACTTGAATATTATGACATCAAGCTGTGATTAATACATTTGCTTGAAAAATATTGAATTATGTTTTTTCATGATATTACAAGAACTACAATCAATTAACTTTACATTTACACTAACTTTACAGAGAATGATAGTGGCCATCAGGAATTTAATGTACATGTAGATAGCATGGGTGATGGGGGTATGAACTGAATGCATGTCAGGTGTTAAACTACAGTATTAACTGTTTAAATGAACAAAGAATTCTACCAAGTCTCATTGACATTCCTTACTGAAATTACAATACCATATACTTACGACATGTAGTTAGAATGAAACTGACAATATATATTTGACAAAGTACCAGCAAATTCTTTGTAAACCAACAAAAGATATGGAACATACAATATCTGGAGATCAAAATTATTATCATTTCCACCCCAAAGGAAACACATGTACATTACCTGTACATCTGAGATTTCCCGATGTTGCTTTGCTTAATATTTTCCACAGGGAATTATAAGTTCCATGGGCAAAGATTGTATCAAAAAGCAATACATATTTTTAAAATAGTATTAACAATAATAATAATAATAATTATAGTAATAACCAATCAATGGAGGCCAAGATCATCAATGTTGCCATTCCAGGAAATAGACAAGCACTAATTACTTAGAGAACAAATAGAACAAACATGGAAACTGTTGAAGTGACTGGTGCCAGTTGTTGTTGTAACATTAGGGGCGGGCGTTACTAAAGACAGGAACGGAACGGAACGGAATAAACCGGAATATGCCGGAATGGGGCGGAATCACACCAGGATGAGATGGAATGAACAAGAACGGTACCGGAATATACCGAAACGAGCCGGAATGAGGCAGAATGACACACAAATAAAGCGGCATATACCAGAATAAACCGGAATATACCGGAATGAGACGGAATGAACAAGAATGGTGCCGGAATATACCGAAACGAGCCGGAATGAAACTGAAACTGAAAACTTCATTTAAACACGTGACATTGATGAGCCTAAAAAAGGACTCGTTACAAAAATGTACGTTTACGTTTACGTGTACATGTACACTGGAATGAGGTGGAATGACACACAAATAAAGCGGCATATATCGGCATCGGAATAAACCGGAATATGCCGCAACAAGAAGGAATAACTCTGGAATAAAACTGAATGACACCAGAATGAGACGGAATAAACAAGAATGGCACCGGAAAATACCGGAACGAGGCGGAATGACAACAGAATAAGGCAGAATAAACCAGAAGGACACCAGAATCAAGCTGATTAGCGTGCACTGAAATGACAAGGAACAAAAAGTAATTTTTATCATTCTAGACTGTGAATGAATAAATGTTGCAGAATAGAGAAACTGACAAAAAAAAATTACATTGAGGGGAAGTAACAAGGCTTGGAACGAGTCACGATATGTTCTCAAAATTTTTCATGTAAATATATTATCAACAATCTTTTTTCTGTGCTTCTGACTTCTTTCTTCAAACAAGGAAACACTGCGTTCAGGTTCGATGGCATTATTGCCAACAATCGGGAAGAGAAAAAGAGTCTTTCGGCCGTTTGCGCGAATCTATTTCCGTATATCTCCATCAAGTGTGGGTCGTGGGAAGCAGGCAAGCAGCAACAGTAATTAGTTTGTGGTTCACTGAACTTGATTGTGATTGGTCAATGCACAATTGACCTGTCAGAATAAAATAAAAATGTTTACGGGTTTTCTGACTCGCACAGTGAAAGCCGCCTTCGAGATGCATAGACAAAAACAATTAGAATAACATTCTGTTTCTCTTGCTCGTGTATTTGTTCACAAAAAAAATGTTACTTCCACAAGAAATAATTATTCATTTAGCGACAGATATACCTGTCAAATTTTTCTCATGATCGAAGTGTTCCAAATGTTACAAAAGGCAAAAACACATGCAATGCCCTTAGGGAATCACGTGATACAACAAAAGCTGACTGAAACAACCGAAAATCAGTCGGCGCTAACTAAAACACCAAATTTGGCATTTTCATGTTCATTCCGGTATATTCTGCTTTATTTGGGTGTCATTCCGCCTCATTCCGATGTCATTCTGGCTCGTTTCAGTATATTCCGGCACCATTCTTGTTCATTTCGTTTCATTCTGGTATTATTCCGCCTCATTCCGGCATATTCCGGTATATTCCGTTCCGTTCCTGTCTTTAGTAACGCCCCATTAGGGGCTGTATCTGACATGTTTGACAAATGCGTGTACATCAAAAAGTGATTCAGAAAGCTGTTCTGTTGGGAATGGCTAGATATGGAACGTTTTGTCACTTTAGGGATTCAGGAAAGGACACATGATATCTTCACAGTGAAAACATCACTGTTGCTATGGTTACATATAAAAATTGCGCCTTTCAATGCTTTTCGTGAATGATTTAGTATTTCATTGGTGTTTATATAATACCCGTAAATAGAATATTACATGGCGGCTTGGAGATACGAAATTTCTCTTCTCATGTTGAAAGATATTTCACTCGTTCACTGCGGTCATTCGTGAAATATTTTTCAACACTCAAAGAGAAATTTCGTATCTCTGCGCGGCCATGTAATATCCTCTACCGGTATATATTTGAAGTGTGGGCTATAGACAGAAGAGAGATCAAATGATCCTTGCACTTAGCTGAACAATTACGCAATTGTCTCTTATAGGTATACTAAAAGAGACAAAGGGAAAATCAAAGGGTCATCAAATATATACAATTTCTTTCATCAAGCCCTTTCAGGGGAATACATGAGCCCAACAAAGTGACCCATTCCGGGTGTCTGGAAAACCCGAATAGCGAATAGTCGCGAATACCGAACAGCGAATAGTCACGAATAGTGCGAATAGTCAAGAATAGTGACGAATAGTAACAAATAGTGGCAAATAAGGGTGTAGAGGGGGGGATTGTGACGAAATGACGAAAATTTGGTACCCAGTACTTCCTGGTCAACCACGCAGCAACATTGGATGGGATTTTCCCGCTAAAGAGCAGAGATGTGTCGGCGAAGGACAGCTTGAGCCCTGAGAAGAAAAGGTAATAAATGCACTGAAATCCTGTTGCTTATTTGGATAATTAATTATTAACGCTTTGGTTATCAGAGTAGCTCGTTTGTCTCTTTAATCACAAACCACTTGCCTCATATTTTGATTTTATTCCTTTTTACAGAATGTGTCTCGCCGGATCGGACAGCACAGATGAGGATGATGAAATGTGAGTATCTAAAATTTATGTTCGGGCGCCACTGTGCGAGGAGAAGATCATGAGCTTGATGTATTAATGAAAGTGATTTATATTTTTGCATTTTGACGTTTGTTCTTCTTTAGAGTGTTTGTAAAAGCATGCACAAAACTCTCTTTCGACGACAGGTGAGCATATTATTTGCTTTTATTACGAGATTGTTCAGCATAAGGCGGTGACTATTGAAGACTATTCGTCACTATTCGCGACTATTCGCCACTATTCGCACTGTTCGTACTATTCGCTGTTTGCTTGTCGCTATTCGCGACTATTCGCTATTCGCTATTCGGGTTTTCCAGACACCCACCCATTCCCACCTTTCTGGTTTCATAGCTCAGTTGGTAGAGCATTGCACTGGTATTGCACATGTCATGGGTTCAAATCCTGTTGGAGCTTTCTGAATTTTTCATGTGTCTGTAAGAGACAATTCTTAACCCATTGACTCCCGGGAGTTCCCCATTGATGAGTAAAATCATCTGGCGTTAGACAAAAACAAAATACTAAGTTTGACCAGTTCAGGACGGTTTGGGGTTTCAAAGGGTTAAATTGTCCAGATAAGTGTGAGGATCATTTCTCTCTTCTGTCTAATAATAATTTTATCAACTGTTTTATCATGAATATCATTATTAATTACATTTACCCTTGTTGGATTTCAGATCAGTTAAAGCCAAAAAGGGGTTTTCTACTTCATTGCTTATTTACCATAATGATTAAAGGAGGTTGCTGGAAATATATTATTACTTACCATGCAGGTAACCAAAAGCGTAATTGAAGAATTTGCAGAAGATAATGTCAGATATTTAGAGTTGAGGAGTACACCAAGAGCTAATCCTGAGACAGGTATATCATAAAGATGTTCTATTATTAGGGTAATATTGCAGATAAAATTCATGGTTAAATTTAAACTTTGTCTGGGTACACTAATTTGTTGATAAAAGAGAACCATGGAGGTCTAGCCTGCTTTGTCACAATATTATCTCCTAAGATCCTTTGAAAACCCTATGGTGTTTTTTGCAGATATTTCAAACCAGTTGGGCCTAGAAAATAATTCAGAAATGTATTTCAGAATACCTTTACTGTATGTACAATACAGACTTAGCCCCAACTCTTCTTTGAATGACAGGTAAAAAAATTCTGCAAAAAATTGACCTTTTAGAGGATTCAATGCCAACTCATATTTGACAAGCTCATGGAAAACTTGATACCAATGATGTAGAGCAGTGTTAAGTGCAATCTCACAGTTGTTTGTTTGAGACGTTCTTGCCTGTTTTCATCCCTTCCTATTTTGAGTAGTGGTGGCTCAGTTGGTTGAGCATCAGGCTGTCACACAGGGGGTCATGAGTTCAACTCCAGCCAGACCATCACTCAGTGTCTTTAAATAACCGAGGAGAAAGTGCTGCCTTTGTAAAAACATCTGCAAATGATTAAGACTCTCTAGTCTTCTCGGATAAGGACAATAAACTGTAGGCCCCGTCTCACAACCCTTCAATGTTCATAATTCTGTGGGACGTAAAAGAACTTACACACTTGTCGCAAATGGTAGGGCATGTAGTTCCTGGTGTTATGGCATGTCTTCTGTGCTGTCCTGGTCTCCGTAACTGGAGCTTTGCTCTGTGGAGATACCTTGCCTTGTGGCAAAAGTTTATAAATAAATAAGTAAATGTAAATAAATAAATAAATAAATGTAAATAAATAGGTCTGCAATGAGCAAAGAAAGATTGTTTCATACATGTTTTTCAGTGAGTGATTAATTATGCAATTCAAATATTAATTGTGTCTTTTCCTATTCTGAGTAACACACTCTCAGGGATGGCGCAGTGGTGAGAACACTCGCGCCCCATCAATGTGACCCAAGTTCGATTCCCAGACTTTACATCATACGTGGGCTGAGTTTGTTGGTTCTCTACTCTGCACTGAGAGGTTTTTCTCTGGGTACTCTGGTTTTTCCCGCTCCTCATAAACCAACATTCAACGTTAATTGTTAATTTCAGTTTACAGTGTCCCCAATTAGCACTTCAGCGCTAGAACGACTGGACACTTAAATAAAGTTCCTTTCCTTTTCCTTTCTGACGGCCATCTTCTGGATGGCTTGATAGCTCATTGGTAGACCAGTGTGCAGTGGAATAGCTCAGTGGAATGGCATGATAAGGGTTACAGTGTATGAGTCCTATTCAAGAATGAATCCTTTATGACTGCTGAAATTGCTGTTTTTAAATTTTTTCCACAGGCATGACAAAACAGTCTTACATTGAAGCCGTCTTGGCAGCTATTGAGGAGGCTAAAAATTCAGTCCCCAATATCATTGTTAGGTAATTTAATATAATGAAAGGTGAAAGGTCTTCCACTTTGTACCCAGAATTCAGAAAATTGAGCCATACTGCAGTCTCATTCCCAGGAATCAATGCATGGGACTAACATAAAAATTAATTTCAGTGCTTCCTCTAAGCTTTGGCAGTGATTTAAGCTTGAATGTATGTATCTACATTATTCCAAACTTGTTCCCATGAAAATGAATTGTGAAAATACCATCTGCATGTTTTAAGAATAATATCAGCTTTGAGAACAACCTGTTTGGTTTTACCAATGGAGTTGATAATGTAAATTGACCACCATACAGAGATTGTAAAAGCTGACGTTTCAAGTATTAGCGAATCGGAATGGCTAACGCTCAAAACGTCAGCTTTTAGAATCTCTGTGCCGTGGTCAATTTACATTATCAACTCTGTTGATAAACCAAATTTTTGTATGCTACTTCCCCACCCGACGCAGCACCACAGTTTCTTTAAAAACTACCCCCTTCATTCATTTGAGGACAACCTAGCATTATTAACCACTTGGTTATTAACAGTTAAGGTAAAGGTACACCTTATTTAACGTCAGTAATTCCTTTACGCTCTAGAGGGTATTCTCCCAGGAAGCCGACAGTGTGCTCATTTTACCCCCCCTCTTTCCATCACTGCTCCGTTTTAAGGGTATTTAAAGGCTACTCAAACTACACCGAAAGGAAAGAAGTCAAAATAGGGATGTGAGGTGGGGGGAACAAACTTGGGACCTCTTGCACCAAGGCCATGTCAAAGGTGTGAAAACTAAAGGGCAAAAATTTTATGTGGTTACAACTTCACATGTTGTACAGTTTTATATCTCTATCTACTTGTATGCATCTTTGTTCATGTTATGAAAGGTTTATAATGGCAATCAATCGCAAACTTGGTCCTGATGATGCTCTGGATACTGTACATCTGGCTTTACAATACAAAACAAAGGCAAATGGACTACTAGTAGGCATAGACTTGAGTGGTGATCCTAAGGTAATGTCTTGCTTCAAACCAAATCATATCAGTCAACCAACTTAACACCTGGTCACTAATTTGAGCAAACTAGTCACTGCATAATTATTCAACATTTGTTTCTTACAGTGAATGGCAAATCCCTGCATTTAAAAGGTATCACTGATCTTTGTTTTCTTTTCAGGCATACAGGTCTCAAGATTTTGTTCCAGCTCTAAAGCTTGCGCAAGAAAATGACCTCAAGTTGGCTCTACACATCGCAGAGGTACATGTAAATCAAAGGCTGTCAGTAACGTTTCCAACACCTGGCGAGCAGGGCCTCCTTTTGTCTTTTTCTTTACTGAAGCAAGCAAAAGAAAGGCTCTGCCAGCAGGGTGAGTTTCCAACAGACCAAAAATCATTCTAAATGCTCCCGTACCACTTTTAAACTCTTAAGGACGTGAGCTTAAAAATCAGCTAACTACACAAAGTGTGAAAGATGTGATAATCAAATTGTGCCTGGATTTTGTGTTTAAAGTTGAAACAACTTTGAATTTAAATTCACTTTATTGTTTGTTACTTCTAAGGTTCCTAATGTGGAAGACGCAAGAACCTTGCTTGATTTAATCCCTGGTAGAGTAGGTCATGGGACGTGCCTTCATCCTGATAATGGTGGTTCACAAGACCTTGTAAATATAGTGGAGAAACATGGAATTCCTGTTGGTAAGCCAAATGAGAAATAATGAGCACCACCTACTCAGGGATGTCATAAGTATCCTGCTATTTTAGCCTGAACATTTTTTGGAACGAGGATCCCCTTCTTGCAATGTGGCTTCACAACTGCTGGTTCCCCCTCAAAAAAATTCTCAAGCAGTATTCAGTAAGGATGGGGAGGAGTTGCAATGTTGCAAAACATGTATGTTTAGCAGTGGTGTAAGTGCATGCTGCTATTTTTTTTTACCTAATACCCCTAACTACATTATGTGATGTTACTATCTGTTAAAATCATTAACAGAGCTGTGCCTGACATCCAACGTCAAGACTAAAACTGTACCAGCATATGCTGATCATCACATGGACTATTGGTACAATGGGAAAAAACATCATTGTATCATTTGTGTAAGTGTATTGTATTTATGAAGTGCATTGCTCTATATTTAGGCAGAAAACTGACTGACTGAACACAAACGAGTGACAAGAAGTGGTGACATCAGCAATGACATTGCTCAACACTATTTACAGGCATACCACAGAAACAACTGGGACACAGAATGTATTAAATGCACTACTACCAATTAGGCATTCTGGAAAGATTGTTTACTAACCTAGAACAGATACATTGTACCACCGACACGCCACCGACGCACCACCAACGCACCACCGACGCACTACCGACGCATCTTATATGTTATAAGTTTAAACAGCGGCCAACGCGTCGGCCGACAGTCGACCGACAGTCGACCGTCAGTCGGCCGACGCGTTGGCCGACGTGTTGGCCGACGCGTTGGTGGGATCGGATTCTTAAATTTTACCGACTTATGAATGACATCAACAAGTCAACAACAGACAAACAACATACTGGCTGACTTGTTGTAATAACAATGACTGACTGACCAACAGCGTTGAACACCGTATTGATAGGATGGCAGAGTCCCCCTTGTGTACATGTAGATTGTGTGGTGAGAAGGGTAATATTGTCGATCATGTTGTGAGAGGGTGTAAGAAGTAAGCTCTGATGGAATACAAATGAAAACATTACAATAAACATTTTTGATATTACATCTGATAGTACATTCTGTAACAACAACGAACGCCAATAGATACTAATTGAAGGGACTTACATATATGTAACATCAGACAGATTCAAGAAAGAGACAAACTGTAAAGAGAGAAATATGCTGATCTGAGAGCAAATTTAAAGAAACTGTACCCCGGTTATAGTGTTCACCAAGTTAATGTAGTTTTTGAATTTCTGTAGGGGTATCATAAAGAACGAACTGATAAATTGAATTCTGTAGGAGTCACTGATAGTGTGACTATTATTAGAAAGTGCCAAAAGTGAATAATCACTCAAAATTGCAAAATTGTGAAAGCCTTGCATAGTCTTAAGTGAATCAACATACATATCTTCCATTTACATGAAATCACTATCTCAGAAAATGCCCGGATAAACACATCCACAATTTTGCTAAGTACCACACTTGTAATACAAGTTGATAAAAGTTTAGATGATGATGGTAATAATAATAGTAATAATAATAATGATAATAATAATAATAATAAGACCTGGGACCCGTGGTGACTTGTTGTAACCCGCTCCCAAGTACTATAAACCAGGGCAATTAACCTATATATAATAATAATAACAAAAATAATTTAATAATAATAATTAACAACTATTCACCGAAGTGGAGGTGGCTAGCGGTGGATATTTACCGGTACCAAGCCGGGAAGTGGCGACGTAAATATCCAACGCTAGCCACCAACACTGAGGTGAATAGTTGTTTTAGTGAGATAATATACAGCACAAAAAATTAATCTGGATGTTTTTTTCACTTGTCACGGATGCAAATCGGGACGCCATTTTTTCCCGAGTTGCTCCGAGGTAAATAGCACAGGATATTCGGAGTTTGGCGAGCCAATCAGCGCCCGCATTCATATACTAATATACTAATAAAGGTTATTTAGCCAAGCACAAGTGCTCTACTAACTGGGGAGATAACAAATCAACTTAATTCAGAACAAATCGACTCAAATATTGGTTTTTGAGGAAAATCAGAGCAGAGTAAAGAACCAATAAACTCAACCCACATATGACGTAGAATCTGGGAATTGATCCAGGGCCACATTGGTGGAAGGCAAGTGCTCTCACCACTGCACCAGCCCTGCTCCCCTTTCCATTTGCCTTTTGTTTTTGGGTGTGGTTGGCTTAGCCTGTTGTGCCACCAGTGTATGTAAGCTATCATTTTCCATGTTTGGTTATCCAGGTAGTGGAAGAGAGGGTATGTACATGTATGTAACACATTTCAAGCTTTGTTTGTAAGTAAGAGAAAGATGGAACTGAAATTTTGTTTACCTTGTGTCCTGAGGAATACACAACTAAGGTAGACAAAGATGAAATGGTATATGAAATGAATCATATCCTCACTTGATAAGGTAGACAAAGTTGCCAAGTCCAATATAAATACAGGAAGATAAACAAGATCTCTTTAGCCAGGCATTTCATCATATTTTCATGCTCAATGTCAACCATTATTCTCATTCTCAAATATTGTTTTTGACAGACTGATGACAAAGGTGTATTTTCGACAACTCTGTCAGAGGAGTACTATTTAATGGCAAGAACATTTAATTTAACAAAGGAACAAGTCTGGAACCTAACATACAGAAGCATTGATTACATATTTGAAGGAGACATGGTGAAGAATGCTCTAAAACAGATATGGAAAGAAGAGGAAACAAATATCATGTGTGGATAATGATAGTATTCAACAAACATATTTAAAAAATTCCTGGTTTGTTTGGAAAATCTTAGTTTACATGAGATACTTTATACTGATCTTACGTTGCACCTGGAAATTTAATTTTAAACCCACTCACCCAGTCCACCAACCTATGAAAGGTAGATCACCACATCAGCGGACTTTCTTCCTTTCTTCCTTTAGCCCAATCAGTCAATGAAAACATGTCAGCATATTTTGCATATCTTTTATGTAGGTAAAAGAAGCAGCACCTTTCCTCTTTGACTCTATTTGTTGATCCCCTTGATCTTGGACAGCAGTCAGAGGCTTTGTGAAAAGAAATAACCTTTTGAATTTATTTTCCTGCAAGTCATATCCATCCATTTAAACCTTTGCCTCCTTAGATTACTGATCTGTCTAATGCCAGACAATCTAAGTCATGATCAGTGGGGCTGGTTTAGGGGTGAAAGGGTTAAATTTGTAAGGGTACAAATGTTTAAAATATAATGGGTTTAATGAGGGGTCAAAGTGGGTACTATATACAAGTATTTGTCTGAAAGTAACGTAACCTAGTGCTTCAGCTTTGAATGAAAGCGTGGCCAGAGTTGACAAATCATATTGCTT
>NC_090884.1:62120370-62127870 GCF_036669925.1 Montipora capricornis
TGGCACCAAGATTGATCATGTAGCGCCAGTTTGGTCGATCGCTGGCATAGGATTCCCAACTTTCCCAATTGAATGTTCATAGCCTTGGGAGAGGATTTGAGGACATCCTTGTATCTCTTTTTCTGACTGCCTGCAGTTCTCTTGCCTGTTGCGAGCTCACCATAGAAGAACTGTTTTGGAATTCTGTAGTCAGGCAATCTGGGCAAGTGTCCAGCCCAGCGAAGTTGGCTTCTCTGTAGAAGAGTATGGATGGATCGTAAGTTTGCTCTCTTTAGGACCTCTGTGTCGGGAATTTCCTCTTGCCTTGCCACTTGCCAAATAGTCTAACTGTGGAGGACAAACTTTCAGCTAGAAAATTTCAGACGTCTTCTGAAGTCTTTCATCGGTATTCCCATACAAATCATACTATTTTTGTGGGCTTTCCCTCACACTCAAGCTTGTGGCGCCTCAGTGTGAGTCAACATAACGATTTGTAGGGTGTATATGGGAAACATGAAATGCCGAAAAAAATAGTTTAATCCTAGTTTACAGTGACGAAAGTAAATAAAATAAACTTACTTTTACTGCACCTTATGTCGATTTGAGACGTTCTGGGCTAGTTTTAAAATTTCCTCCTATCCTTCATTAAAAGAGACAAGGCTGGAGACTCGGAACCCGGATCCCAGAAAGGAGACCATTAATGACACGTTAGAAAGTCCACTGACAAACCGTATTTTTGTTGAAACTCGGATCTGGAGAAGAGGTTTCTGCTGTCATTTAAAAGTTGGTAGATTTTAATAATCCCTTTTCTATACCATAGCGATTAAAACACTGGTTTCCCATCTATTCTTATAAAACGTTTATTCCAAATAGTTTCATGTTGGTAGTCCCTAACCGTGAAAGGGTTTCTAGAGAGTAGCGCCTGCCAAACAGTCAATATATGTCTTTAAAAGGTCGTAAATGTTGGCACACGCTAGCCTTCCTGGCAGTTCCCAACGATCGCGTTGAACTGACTGGTAGATTCGAATAGATTCAAATGCTTTGAGTTCTTTTGGTCTGGTTTCTTGCACCGATCATGTTCAGAAAGCTTTATTATGGATTTCAGGATCGCCTTTCCCGGTGAATTTTCGAAAGATGAAGGTCAAATTCGGTGAAGTTATGGGGACATCCCTAATCGATTGGATGCGGGTGTTTTTAAGGTGAGAATTTCACTGGTTTGGCGTCAGTTCCAGCTTGAACAAGACGAGGTCACCAGCCGGCGGCTGGGTGCTGGGTACCTTGTCAATTTTCTTGACTGTCTAACCGTCGGTCGAGAAAAGAGCTCGCTAAATGACGCCTCAAACAGCTCGGAACGACCAAAACAACATAACACAGGACTCAGTTGACACTTTATTTGATCTTTCATTGAATTACTTGCTTTCAAACTTAATTGCCTTCTACAAATCGATAGCAACAACACCAACAGAGGGTGGTTCGAGGCTAAAGACGTAGTTGATTTCCGATGCACCCAGAGTTCCGTTAGATATTGCGGACAGATCTAGAGACCAGAAGTGAAGTGAAGTGAAGTCTTAACTAGTTTGCTGTGAATGAGTCTCACCGGTAAGTACTAATAAGTTAGTAAGATAACTAGGCACGCGACCTTGCAAACGCGTTTATATAATACAACACTTGGCTAATTTAGCATTCTCGAAGAAAGGTATCCATTTGAGTATGTTAAATAACTGAACAGAGGGTGCATAACTGTCAGCACCAATGACAATTCTCGCTGCTCTCTTTTGTAACTTTAAAACACGATCTAGACAATGTTTATCGCAGTTTGACCAGATAACACTTACATAATCCATTACTGGTCTAATAATAGCATTATAAAAGAGAACTCTATGCTTAATTAATTTGCAGACAATGTCTAATCTTTTTTAAAATTCCGATAAGCTGAGATAGTTTCTTGCATAACTTATCAACATGCGAATGAAAGCCAATTCCTTATCAATTTCCAAACCTAGGAGCTTTGCACATTGTACGTTTTCAAGTTGCGATCCATTGGCCGTTTTTATACTAGAGACGCACAATTCGTCTGGACGAACTTGGGCAAACTTTTATTCTGCGTCTGCTTAGTTCGTCTAGTATAAAAACGGGCACAAGACGCATTATGCGTCTAGACGAACTATCTTGGAAAGTGCGTCTTCCAAGACGCACTAAAGTTGATTCTTCGTCAAGACGCATTATCCGTCTGTGTGTGTAAAGACGAGCAACAGACGAACACGGCAAAATTAATGGACTGCGGTAGGTTAGGTCAGCGTTCAGGCACGTCACAATCCAATATGGCGGCTGCTCAGGTGTGTGCGAAACAGACTAAGAAACAGGGAAAATCTCGCGCATGGACGGAAACGGAGCTGAAATACTTCGCTATTGTCCTCACAGACGAAAAATACGAGTATGGCTACAAGTTAGACAGTCTTGCCCTAAAGAAGTCGGCAAACAAAAGCGTCTTTGAAGACGTGAAGAAGGCCTTGGTGGAACTCATGTCCACAGAAGAATTCAAAGAAGAAAACCAGCGAGAACTGAAATCGAAACAGAAGGATTTAACCCCTTTGGATATCTGTACAGAAAAGCTTCGTGTGAAATTTAAGTGGATGAAAGAACATTGGCGGAAATATACAGATCGAGTTAAGAAAGGAAGCGGTAAATCCCCTGTCATTGAGCCTGCATGGTACAAGATTATAAATCCGCTTTTCTCGGACACTCATGGTAATCTTGAAGTTGCATCAAGAGCAAGCGACATTTTGTCTGATGATTCAAACGATTCACATATATCCGACAGCGAGGATAGAGAAGGGGCAAAGGTGAGCGCAAGTACTGATAGCAGTTATCATGAGGATGACGATGAGTCAGATTTATTGGAGACAAGTAACAGTGGTACAGGTGGGTCAGTGAAAAGGAAACTTGTCAAGAAAGAGTTGGAAGCAAAACCATATGACCGCAAGAAGCGACTGAGAAGTCAGACTCAAGCTATAAATGAAATTGCCAAGAGTTTCAGTTCTCTTGGGGAATCACAACAAAAGAGATCTGAATTGGTGCTACAAGCAGAGAGAGAAAGGCATGATGATTTCCTAAAATTTCAGAGAGAGCAAGCCGAACTAAACAGACAGCATGAGCTGAGAATGCTTGAGATCATCATGAAATTTTCTAATGTTCAACCACAAGGAATGCATCAACATGATGCAACACATGTGCAGCCTTTTCAACCTCATGCACATATGGTACCTCCCCAATATGCTCAGTATAGCTCAGGGGCATATACTCACAACCTTCTACCCCAGCCTAATCTATCAGAGGCAAATAGTAGCGAGGAGAGTCACATTTTGATAGATATGGACAAGCCTAATAAGCAGTCATCCATGACTTGGCATTAAAATGTCATAAGAGCATGTCTGTCTGCTCATATGGTACCATGATCTCTAAAATGGTTAAATATTTTTCAGTTGAGTTTCATGAAATGTTGGGGTTTGTAATATTTCATTTTACAGGTTGTGTTTAGTGGGCCATTGCATTTGAAGCACAATGCAGATTTCCATAACTTTGAACTATCACGAAACAACACGATGCAAGTGTCGTTATGCTGACACATATCTTAAATAAAATGTCTCTGAGGCAACTCCCTGTCCTCAAGAGTTCTCTTCTTTTTGCTGCATGTGATACAAACTTAAGAAACATCCAGTTGAATTAGAAAATTGAAACAAGTATATTTTTCCTCTGCATTCCAACTTTTGTTAAAGTACAGTGTAGTACTTTCTTGAAACTGAACATACCCCTCATTCCAAAATGGCTGTTATTTTCATATTCATATTAGCCCTTATTTCATTGTTCAAGGTAAAAGACTCTTTGGAAATTTGAAGTTAACAAGGAAGAAAAAGGGCTAATTTGAATGTAAACAAGAGAATATTAAAATGGCAGCCATTTTGAAATAGGTTTTTCAAGGATATTTAAAAGAAGTTCATACTGAGATACAATCAAACTGTTTAATTACTTTACCATACAAAAGTTGCAAAGTTTTACAGTACAGTACAGTAGTTATATATAACCCTTCTAATAGGAAAGCCTCTTGAAGTTCTGGTTCCAGCCACCTTAAATAGCAACTTATATGTATCCACGTAATTAAATATGTTAATAGTAATAGCAACTTATGTGTATCCAATATTATGTGGACAGTTTCTTGAAAAATGTTGGGTTGCCGCATGCAGGTGAAGAACACCTGCTTTGATATTTTAGCAACAAGGCAATATTTAGAGTGCACCAAATAGTACTCTCAAGTAATACAATCTCTCCATCTTTAGCAAAACCTATTAACAAGACTGGACATAATTTCACCTGCACTCCTGGGGCCAGCTCCTGAAACGTGTAATAACCCTATTCCAGGGATAAAAGTGCCTGGAATAAGGCACATTTATCCCTGGAATAGAGTTATTACACCTTTCAGGAACCCGGCCCTGTTTTCATAAAATGCATTGTAAAGTACTTTGTGATGTCATCTTGGAAACGGACTTGTGCCCTTACCGGTACTAGTTCAGACATTGGTCAAATGACCGCTAGTTCTGCTGACCTCATGTGGAGAGATTGGTATCATAATGGTGAGAAATATTTTAGTTTAGGTGCTTTTAAAACCTTAATTAATGCGTTACTTTGAGCATGTTGCATCTCATGCCCAACAGAAGCTCATTGTTTGGTTATCAAGCATGATCAGTTTTCCTCAAATGAACACAAGCTTGTTTTTTTTAATACAGTCTCACTGTTGCACACAGAATGCCTTGGAACAGACTACTCATTTTAAACATAACATTACTGAACTGCATCTCTCTCCTCCCTGATATTCCACAACCAGTTGGAAATGGTTTCTCTTGTTGTATTTCCATCAGTAGCTTGGGTATTGCTATCTCTGATGAGATTTAGCTCCCCAACTTGAAGCCTCCATCTAGGATTACAAGGATCATTTCTTTGGATGCATAGGTTGTGGAGAGCAATGCAGGCCATAATGACAAGGGGAATATTTTCCAGATGACACTCAGTTTTTTTGTACAGAATTCTCCATCTCCCTTTTAACATCCCATATGCATGTTCTGAAACTACTCTTGCCGAGCAAAGTCTAACATTGAAATTGCGCTCTCTGGGTACTCTTGTGCCCTCTTTATAAGGCTTCAAGAGCCACGAGTGACTGGGGAATGCTGAGTCCCCTACAGTGGTGAATGGAATTTCACCATGAGGGTGAAGATTTATGGACATGTTGGGAAGCACACTACCGTCTTCAATCTCGGAATAAATACTGCAGCTTCTCAATAGCCGTGAGTCATGTGTAGATCCTGGAGCACCTACACCAGCCCACATAAAGCGCTTGTTGTGGCCAATAAAACCCATGTTTGTGACAGAATATCTCTTCTTGTAACTATAAAAATTCTTAAGTTTAGTGCTAATGTACACATGGAATCCATCCCATGCCCCGACACAGGGGAACTCCCAATTCTCAAGAAAGCTCTTCAGCTCATTACTCCATTCTTCCAGATTTCGTGGCAGGTAAACAACTCTATCATACAAACACCTTACAATGGCTTTGCAAACATCTTGGAAAATGACATGAGCTGTTGATTCGGCAACACCAAATAAATCACCAACAGTTAGAAACGTACAGCCATGTGCCAAACGGTATAAACATATAGCTAACTGAGCTGCAGGAGTAGTGGGATTGGGTTTCATACGAGTGGGCTCCTTGATAATCATATCTCCGATCTCCCCCAGGATAAACTCAAATGTTTCTCGAGACACCCTCAACCTTTTTTTGAAGGAATCTTCGTCCCAGTTTTGGTAGCCGTCGGCCCACCAATTGCCGTTTCTTAGCTCATCTGCACCTCGCGAGTTCCTATTCCCTTTGCTAACCACGATTGCTGACAGAGCAGCAGCTTGTGCGGCTTCAGTTTCGAATTCCATCTCTCTTAAACAACGTTTTTTTGCCATATCCTCATTCCTTTTAAATTCGCAAAAAGTGACCTCTTCTGCTTCCTTCCGTTTTCGTGACAACAATTTTACGAGCTCCAAAGCGGCCGCCATCTTTAAAGTTCGCGCCAAAACAAGCGTTGTACCCAGGCTTTTTTTATTTGCTCGCGCATAGGGTCCACTGTTTCTTCGTCTCCTAGTTCGTCCCGTCTTTACACTAGTCGAATAAACTGAGAGACGCATAGTTCGTCCAGACGGATTATGCGTCTCTAGTATAAAAACGGCCATTAACAGAAACAATAATGTCATTAGGAATTCTGTTGGAAAGACGTTTACCACAGATCGTAAGAACTTTAGTTTTCTTCTCATTAAGTGGAAGCTTGTTGGCTGTGGCCCAATGAACCGTTTCAAAAACTGCGGCGTTTAAAGAAATTTGCAGACGATCCATATCCATCCAATTGACGGAACAAGTTAATGTCGTGTCGTCAGCATATAGATCAGTATTAGCAAAACTAACATGTAACGGAAGGTCGTTAATGAACAAGACAAACAGTAAAGGGCCCAAAATAGAGCCCTGAGGTACACCATGCGGAATAATAGATGTAGTAGATTCCTTTTCACTCATGGATACAAATTGACGCCTGTCACTGAGATAGGACTGAAACCACGATAATGATGTGCTGTCTAAACCATAGGCATGTAGTTTGTCCAACAGGATAACATGATCAACCATGTCAAAGGCCTTGCAGTAATCGATTAAGATCATGCCACTTACACAAGTATTATCCAAGTTAAATAACAGTTCATCTATAATTCTGATCAGGGCTGTTTCTATACTATGAAGCTTCCGCCTGGTTGGCTGCTAAGGAAGTTTTACAGTCGAGCTATGTCACGCGTGACCAGTATCCACGAGACTGAAATGAACATCCGAATTCCTCTTCGGAGCTTCCGAGATTTGATTGGAATCTTGAAGATTTTTCCGAAACTTGGTATGAAAATGCACAATAAATGAACAATAATTCATCAAACGCTTGAAATAGTTTCCACTTTTCAAACACCTTTTATTTTATAATAAAACAACAGTTCATAGCTAACTGTTTGCGATATATGAAGGAAATATTTACTGGAAATCAGAATCTCGAGAGCAAAGTTCAAAACTTGCACTCAGATTTGAATTCAAAACTACTGGTCACGCGTGACGTAGCTTGACGGTCATAATCTAAACTGTTTTTTTCCAGATTCGACCACAGGTACCCCAAGCCAACGTTGTAAATTGAGCATCACGATCAGTTAAAATTATAAGGGTTTGTATGGGAATTTGAAAACGTGTTTAGGAGTCGAAAATAAAAAACAAGAATCGAACTAAAATGTGGGTTCAGTTGTAAAACCTTTCATTTAATATGTACAAATTATTTTCGTCAAAGGTCTACAACGCATTTTTTAAATTGCCAAATTTTCGTAGCAGTAAGATTGAAATCAAACATTTTAAAAAAACGATGCAACGTTTAAATTTGCAAGACATGTTTCGGATATTCAGTA
>NC_090884.1:62132870-62155370 GCF_036669925.1 Montipora capricornis
CCAATAATATAACGATTAACCGTTTCTATTTAATTATTAATGATGTTACATGGTGTAGACAGGTCAAACACAACTCCTATTGGTCAGGATAGGAAATTCAGAGACCTCAGAGTTTTGCTCTGACGAGTACATCTTTCAAAGACCTCCCTTTTCTATATGAAATAAGGGGAGGATTTTTGAATATATTCCGTAGTAAGGGCTGGTTTTGTATAAGATGCCATTTGTTCATAAGAATATGTTTGAGATCAGGCATTGATGGGCGGTATTCTGTAACAAACGGCAAAATTCTTTTGCGCGTTTTTTGTTTATTTTGTAGAGCCGACATTCTTTGGCTGAAATTGACTTTAGATAGGAAAATGTTCAAAAGGCTATCTAGGTAACCCCTGTGTTGTCATCTTTGTTTGAATAATAATGTTATATGGTGTAGAGAGGCCAAACAAGACTCCTATTTGACAGGTTAGGAAACTCCGGGACCCTAGAGTCTTGCTCTGACGAGTACATCTTTCAAAGACCTCCCTTTTCTATATGAAATAAGGGGAGGATTTTTAAATATATTTCGTAGTAAGGGCTGGTTTTGTAAAAGATGCCATTTGTTCATAAGAATATGTTTGAGATCAGGCATTGATTGAAAGTTACTGGGCAGCATTGTTCGATTTTTCGTTTAGCTTCGTTTATGTTCCCTTTGGAAAAAACATCCATTCTCGTTCTCATTCTCGCTGGTTAATAATTAAATAGAAACGGTTAAATATTAACTTCGTTTAATAAAGTCCAGTCCAGGGTCCAGTCCAGGGTCCACTCCAGAGTCCAGTCCAGAGTCCAGTCCAGAGTCCAGTCCATGTTTTCCAGTTGGCCCTTGTCCACGGACGTCTGAGATCGATAGTAACCCTTTGTCACTAATTCATGGCCTGCATCATTTGACTGAATTTTGAAACTCTCTCATATCTCAATGTCAGTAAAAAAAACATAGCATGTATTTCTAGGTGACATTTTCGAGAGCATTGCCGTCATGTTTTCATTGAATCAAACGGACAGTTTACCATAATGCCTTTCGGCGTTGTCGCGTACGCTTTTATGCTTCTTTAGGACAACCTTTCTCGAAACAGCTGTAAACGATATTGGCGAAAACACAAAAACGCAAATTGGCCTTATCGCGACGCGCTTTTGTTTGGTGTAATCAAAGATTGTGATGACGCAGAGTCATTACAGCAAGACCTAAACACAGTCATACCCTGCTGGGCGGACACGCGGAAAATGTCATTTAATTCAAAGAAGTGCACCATCTAAGAGTCTCATGCTCGAAATCTGTAGTTGATCATCGTAAATACCTCGGAGTTGAGCTATCCAGTGATCTAGTAGACCACAGCTCGAATATGGATGTTGCTCATGGGACCCTCACATTAAAAAAGCAGACATTGAGACATTAAGAGTGTGCAGAGACGAGCGGCTCGTTTTGTTAAAAATGAATACAACACCACTCCTGGAACTTAAAAATTTGGTTTTATCAAACGAATTGATTAAAGTCGAATTACCAGATCGTCAGAGCGACGAAGGGCTAACGCTCGAAACGTCAGCTTTCCAAATCGTTCACGGTGGTAATTCGACCTTTATCAACTCGTTTGATAAAACCACTGTTTCATGTTTCACTCCCCCACCGACGCAGCACCGCAGTTTCTTTAGAAACTAGAAATTTGTGCACTACTTGAACGGATTTCTTAGGATGGAATTACCTAGTACCCTGTTGCCTTTTATTTAATATATAGGGTGGAAGTTGTATGGCTGAAACTACTTTAAATATCATTATAAGTCGTGCCACTTTCCTTCTTTTCTCGAGTGTTGGCCATTTCAAATCATTTAGAATTTTCGTGACAGTTCCAAGAGCCAAAACAAACAAATACCAACACAGTGTAATCAAAGAGTGGAACTCTTTACTAAACAGAGTCATTGAAGAGCAGTCAGTGGAAGCTTTCAAAACGGCTGTCAGGTGCCATGTTTAAAAAAACGCTGATCCCGTTACTTTTTTATTATTATTTATTTATGTAGCACTTGCAGCTAGTCTCGTATTTTAAGACACACGCACATCTACGGTGATGAGTTATTCCCTTTGCAGATCACACAATTAGAATAACAGTTACGATTAAGTGCACTGCATTTGACATAATTCACAAGGCATTCATCTTCATTAGCTGACAATCGATGTAAAGTTGATATCAGGCAGTATTTATCATAAAAGTTAACGTATAGGGAAGAAGCGTGTGGGTGTGGAGGGGTCCCACTGTTACCTCCCTACTGGTTATTTTTTGGGTTTAATTCAACGACCCCTTACGTATCGCCCTCTGAAGTCAAGGGATTTGGGACGCAACAACCTTTGAAAAAAAGCTTTAAATTTATATTTTCTTTCTTTCTGTAGTTTATGTTATTTACAAAAAACGCAAAATACATTATTTTCTACTCCTTACCTCAAATTTTGTCTTAAAAGCCAATGAAATTCTATAAATTGTATTAATTCGACTGTTACTTTTTCGAAACATCTGTTGAAGTAGTAGAAAATTCAACTTAGTATGACAACTACGCACCCTTCGCATGGGACTAGCTAGACTATTGCATTTATTGCTTAATTAACAAGCTTCGCAAAACAAAATGTGAAAATGCCACAAACAAACCGAAATCACAAGCACGTTCTTTGTGGTACTACCATTCACCACAAATTTTCATTTTGTCTGCTTGTGTACAAGTGAATGTCGCCTACCAGAGTCCTATCTGCCCTTCTTCCTTAACGTCTGTCATGAAGTTTACGTAAAAACCAAGGATAAAGGCATTTGAGTTGATTCAAAAACAGCCGACATTTTTTCACAACCTTTTTTCAACCTTGATCAGAAGGAAAAAATATTAAACTATTAAGATGGTTCAATTCTTGTCTGATAAATAACTAGTTATTCAATAAATGTTATTTTAGGGAGGAAGGGTTGACTTGAATTGACTTCTTAGTTCATGCAAAGTTATCTTCACAGTTGGGAGATGCACCCCTACGACCGATTATTCCGGCTCCCTCGCGGCATTACATTATCCAGTCCATTTTCGTATTCCATGGCCCTATAAGCTCGAAATATTCAGTCCCCATGTTCCAACTACACCATTTATCAGTGAAAGATGATATATCCTAACATTTATCCCCTTATTTTCTTGAGAAAACTGTTAAAAAGTAATCTATCTCAATGTTGTATCAATAGGGGATAGAACAGGAATCAACCTTACAATTAAAATTTAGCTGTTGCATAGGTTGTTTAATTTAAGAGAACAGATTTCTCAAATAATGCTCTCCATCTCCCAAATGTAATGTCCTCATTCATACAACATGTTGTAGAAACAGCTGAAACAGTTCATGCTGTTTCTCTGCACAAAATCAATTTTGATTCACGATTATTCCAAGGACTCTTCGAACGTAGTTTTCTCCGTCGTGGTGGTTGATTCCTCTTCGCCATCTTTTATGACCGTTGTTGTTTCGCAAGTTACGACATGCGGAAAGAGATTTGACTGCTCAACGACTTTTTCCGAAAAGACGTTCGGTGTCTCGAATGTTTGTTTGGTGATAGAAAACGTTGGCGAAAACTGATCAGATGTATTTTCGGTGCTCTTCACCTCAACTGGCTGCTCAACGTCTTTCTCGACAACTTCAGTCGTTGTTTTGACATCCCCCGTCGTCGCCTCGTCAGTTGTAGATTTAGCTGTTTTTTCTTCAGGATGTTTTTGCGCCGTTGTCTTCGCTGCAGATTTCGCTGCTGGTTTACTACCGGTAGTTCCCGCTCTCGGTTGAGAATTAATTTTCGATTTTGCTCCTCCGGCAGTCGATGACGTTTTAGCAGAAGCCGAAGTAGGTTTCGGTGCAGACGTTTTAACAGCTGTTTTCGTAGCAGTTGTTGTAGTCGTGGTAACTTTTGTTTGACCACTTTTTTCCTGCATCAACTTTTTTGTAGTGGATGTTTGGGATTTAAGAGCTCCAGCACCACCTTTGGTTGTAGAAGTGGTTGTGGTAGTTGTTTTTTTGAAATTCGTTGTTGTGACTGGTGGCTTTGGTTTCGTACTTTGAGGCCGCACATTGCGTTTCTTCTCAGTAGCGAAATTTTCTTTGATGTCAACGGCGTTGGCTGACTGCGAACGGGTAGCTTTGGCGGGAATTGATTTCGCTGTTGACAAAGTGGGTTTTGGGGGTGCTGATTTGGCAGATGGAGGCCTAGTGGTTGTCTTTGGCGCAGTCTTAGCCGGGCCTGCGTCCCTCACATCTTTACCAGGTGCTTTACCAGCAGTTGGTTGTGTAGTAGGAGGTGAAGTCTTCTTGGCTGTTGAGCTAGCAACTCGAATTGCGCCGATAGGTTTAGTCTCACTGATTTTCAAAGAAGATCGAGTTGGTTCGGCAGCTTTAGGTTTTTCTGCTTTCTTTATCTCGTTTGTCTTCGTTGCTGTAGGTTTGACTGCAGGCTTTTTATTTGCTACAGCAGCATTAACTGGTGCTTTCGAGGCTGGTGCTTTAGACGTAGCAGGCTTAGGCGCAGCTCCTTTTGCGTTATTCTTCGTCGAAGGAAGTTTTGGAGTTGGTTTTGTAGCGTCAATGCCTTTTTTGGGTGACGTTTGCTTTGTTCCTGAGGCTAGCTTAGGAGGAGACTTCGGTCTTGTGTTCGCCGTTGCAGTCTTTGATTTCGTAGCCCTCCCAGTTGGTTTTTCTGTCTTTTGAATATCTACTGGTTCATCTACCTTTGCCTGAACTTTCTCGGTGACTTCTTCACCACTTCCTTGTTCCGCTCCATCTTCCAGCATGCTTGATTTCCCAACTTTAGGGTGGCTGTCCCTGCTTGTGAGGTTGGATTCTACACTGGAAGATGGTTCTGCGGCCTTTGCAGATTCCGGCTCTTCTACAACTAATTCTTCATTCGCACATGGACCTTCAACACCAGCTAGATTTCCATCAAATTCAAGCCATTCTGTTTTGTGTTTGACCGTATCTTCAATTCCATTTACTTCAGTTTTGTTTTGTGGATCAAGTTGTTCAGAAGCAACCAGGATTCCCTCGACTTCATGCGCTTTTGTTTCAGGTTTGATTGTTTCTTCAATTTTCTTTTGTGGATCAAGTAGTTCAGGAGCAACCAGGATTCCCTCGACCTCATGCGCTTTTGTTTCGGGTTTGACTGTTTCTTCAATTTTCTTTTGTGGATCAAGTTGTTCAGGAGCAACCAGGATTCCCTCGACTTCATGCGCTTTTGTTTCGGGTTTGACTGTTTCTTCAATTTCCTTTTGTGGATCATGGTGTTCGGCGGCAACAAGGTTTCCTTCTATTTCTGGTAATTCTGACTCTTCGTTGACCGTTTCTTCCCGACGATTTACATATTCTCGTTCCAGTCGTGACGACTTCGTTGCCATTTCTGTGCCAGGTTCTTTGCAGGTCCTTTCTTCTCCTTCAATTTTCAACGATTCCCGGGCCGATTCTTCACTCGATACTAATTCTTCACCTATAACTGTTTCTTGTTCCGCTCCTGTCGGCTTCGATTCTACCGCAACTGGAGGAACATCTTGGAAACTTGCTACCTCGTCTTTGTTCATAGCAGGATCGTCAAGTTTATCGCCTTTAGCTTCACTTGATTCTTCTTCTAGTTTAAGAGGTTCTAGAGATCCGCTTACCACAGTGTCTGGGATGGGTAATTCTTTAACTGGAGGTACGTTTTCCGCGTCTTCTGCCAGTTCGGCCCCGCTAGGTTCTTTGTATAACTTTTCTGGTTCAGTCGCCACGACAGGCCCTTGCGTAGGGTTAACTGATAACATTGGAAAATCCTGAACGTCTGTTGTTGGCTCCTCATCGACCACTTCTTTGTCATCAGAATCTTGTTCATGCTTTAGATGTTCCGTTTCAGTTTCTGCCGTAAAGTCAGTTTCAACAGGGATAGGGTTTTCGACGTCTGTTATCTGTTTGCCTTGACTACTTTCTTCAATCCCATTTAGAGATTCTGATTTAGTTTCAAAGTAAGCCTCTCCAGTTGGATTTACCACAACCGAAGGAGCGTTGGTTGACGCATTTTCGTTGACTTGCTCGCTGTAGTCAAGTTCTCTTTCTTGCCCTAGAGTATCTGATTCAGTTTGCAATTCAGTATCTGAGGTGGAGTGGGTTTCAACTAGAAAACTAGAAACGTTTTCGATTTCTGTAGTCTCTTTGGCTTCACCAGGTTCCTCAGCTTGCTTTGGAAATTCTGATTCAGTTTCAAAGACAGTCTCCTCTGTTGCATTGACAATAACGTCTTGGACGTCCGCTGGAGCCTCCTTGTTTGCTTGATCGTTTTCTCCAGGTTTACCTTCTTGCTTTAGAGGTTCCGTTCCGGTTCCCAAGGCAGTCTCCTCCATGGGGTACGTTTCAACTGGGGGCACGTTTTGAACTTCTCTTGGCACGTCCTCGTTGACAGCACGTTCCTCACAATGCAATTGCTCCATTTCAATCAGTTCGTCTTGCACTTCTTGGGACGCTGATTCAAATTTGACTTCCGTCTCGGACCTGACATCCAAATCGACTGGAGGTACGTCGTCCTTCGCCGTAGGCTCATAGAGACCACCTCCTGTTGATTCATCTTTACATGGTGCAAGTTCTGATTCAATTTCGACAACAGACTGTGGAGGAGGATTTTCAAAAGGGTGAATGCCTGGAGTGCTTGACACAAGATCCTCTGCTGCAATATGTTCATCTCTTGTACCTTCTTCAACTTGAGCGGTTTCTGTTTGCATTTTTGTAGTGCCCTCTTCTGCCTTAGTCTCTGAGTCTAGCAGTAAATCTCCCAGATCAATGGGTCGTGGTGAAGCCTGAAATGTGCTTCCAGGTTCCATGTCCTCAACATCAACTGGAAGTGAAGATTCCACCATTGCTTCCAAAATTGCCTGTTCAGGCTCTTCTTCGTAAGATAGAACACCGTCATTGGCACCATCCATAGTTTTCGGCTGCTCTTGGGGTTTATCCAAAGATGAAATACCAATCAATATCTGCTTATCTTGCTGATGGGCTGCTGCCAAAGGCCTAAACGACAACTTCTCATGAGTCTGTCCGCATCCGTCGACATGATCATCTGATGCACCCCCATTTACGTTGAATCGACTACAAGATTCCAAGGAGAGTAAATCCACTGCGGGAAGAGAAGTACCTGTATTGTCGATGTGCTCGGGTGGTGAAATGTCTCTCTGCACTTTTTGGACCCCAAGTGAGTCTTCACTTGGTTGTGAGACTCTTCCTTCCGATGACTCTTCCATACTCTCGGACTGTTTCGCAGAAGCGTCATTGTCATTAAAAGGAGAGGTTCGATCTCCGTCAAACGCAAAAGTTGCAGCAACATCAGCCATTCTAGGAGTATCGCTCAAACGTCTTGGAAGTTTCTTGCCTTTAAATGTGAGATCCGGTGAGGACGTTCGTCTCTCCGAGCCAAATATTCCCTTGTCAAAACGACTTCTTAGTTGGTGGAATGTCTTGCTCGTAAAACTTGCAGGTCTATCTAGAAGATTCTGCGAAACTGACGAGGAGATTTTTCGAATGGCGTCTGTAATGTCCTTTTCGTCGTTGTGTATCAGGGAACTTCTCTTTCCCTTCTCCCGAATCTTTGGAGTGCACTGAACTCCTAATTGCTGGTTTAAGTTTCCTTGCGAAGAATAAACCACTGAATCTAGAGACAGAAAAAATTAAATATTAATATCTTGGAATAAAAAGGGTCTTTTCACATCAAATATGCACATATTTTGTCAAAACATGGTAGCGCACACAAGTGGAAAACTAACAGCGAATTCAGCCGTTGAAAAGAAGGAAAACCCTTCCTAGGCAGGTATCGAATAAACATGTCGATAAAGTATTGTTGAAAAATATCTATAGGGATAACGAATGCGAAAAGTTATACTTCCTTTCAGGAACTGACGAAAACCATACCGTTTATATTGTTCCACTTGATGTTTTTAAGCAAAGTGGCTGTAAAATGAAGCGGATGACTCGGAGAGAACAAACCTGACGCCTCTCAGTTTAGCTTCCGCACCTGCTTAATGCGCGCAAAAAAAAAAAAAAGACTAAGGATTCCACGATTTTGGAACAAGATACACGATTATTTTCCTCTCACCACGTAACTTTGTGAGTTACTTACCTCTGGTTGTAACTCCTAGTTGCTCTTTCTTTTTTGTCCTTTCGATCAGGCTACTTCTGACACCACTTCCCGTCGATATGGAGTTCCGAGGACTTGTAGCTGCCTGACAACTGGGCGTACTTGCTGCTTCAAGAGCTGCCAAAATAAACGGAATTGTTAATGACCATTTACTACAGGGAGGGCACAATTCCACGGTTATTTTTGTAATTGGAACGTGTAATTACCCGAAACGCTTTCGTTGAGATAATAGACCTAAAACCGCACGCTACCAGTAGACTATAGGGAAACCCGAAGACAAAAATCTTTCAGTAAACACAGTATCAAGCAGAGCACTAGACGAAAAAGCTTCAACTCATACATGTGAAAGGTTTAAATAGAAGCATCTTATTTTGGCTCCCTTTCAATTTCTTTCCACTCAGTTTGATACCGACTGATTTGACTGCTTTCTATAGCGGCACCATGAACACCAAACAAGTATGCCAACCATTATTAGCCAGAGGATGCAAAACCAAAACGGGGAATATATGGTAAATTAGGAGGTATAAACATCTTTGTGGAATAGAACTCGGTTTTGCAATTAGAGTTAACGACAGTTTATGAAAGATATAGCGTAATTAAAGCTTTGAGAAAAGTTCTGCACAAATAACTTCGGCGTTTTATGAAAACACATGCCTTTGATAGCTTCTAGTATACGAAGTCGATATCCAGGAGAGCTTCCAAAATATATCCATTTTTTCCATAAGCAACCTACTGTGTCAGTGTTTACCTAATTAACACCAATAACTTAAATTCTTGCTCAATCAAACATCAAATTGCCAAAAAAGTCGCCCACAATGCATCACAAATAGTAAAACCGTTAACGAAATAAATTTAAGCATTTTCAATTTGAACCAAAAACTTCAGAAAAAACTTGACCCTACTCATGATTGAAGATATTCACAATAAATTAACAAGTTATCCTAGAGTAACCTTCTTGTATATTTGACCAACCCACTTCAAATAATGGTTAAAGTCACCCAGCTATATTTATTTAAAACAGCTCACTATACCAGCTATAAGGTCATGATCTTGATAAACCATACAGTCTCCTAGCAAAATTACAGTTTCACCAAAGTCCTCCCATATTATCTCTTGAAGTGCAAAGTACCTAAGTGACTGGGTTAGATAGTGCTCCTGGGAACTCAAGGTCACTATTCAAAACTTCTCCTCGAAGCAAAAAGAAAATAAATTCAAAACAATTCCGCAAACAAAGACAATGGACCATTCCTTTCTCTTCGACAAAAAATAATATTAAGCACCTGAAACAAGAAAACCTCTCATTCCTGACTTCATCATAATTACAACATATTTATTCCTAGCAGCAAATGTGTCTATTAACAATATAGATTTAAGAATTAATGCTCTTTGTTGCATCACAATGAAGACAAAATATTGACTTTCACTTTATACCCAATGAAATTTCTTATGCCTTTTACACAGTTAAGAACATAACGTTCCGCATGAAAGAGGCCAATATACCTAGTGACTCACAGATAACATCAGTTCTTTTTATTATAAGTACTATCTCCCTAAAAAACAAGGATCACTTTTATCTTTTCTACTTGATTTACAATCATCCATTCAGGTAAAAAAATTTGACTGGGGATTAGCTGGGGTGTGGTCAGTTGACAAGTGTGAACAAACTGCAGACTGAACACATGTAATATAATAAATTCATCAGTTAATCTTGTAATATCCAAAAATAAGTTAGACAAAATATTTCCAGAAACCCCATATGGATTCTTTTTTCCTACAAAAGGTATGTGATCATGAGGATAACACCATTTGTTAAAATGAGCTAACACTCAGGGGATCGGTTAGGGATAACCGTTGGTTAAGAGGTATCAAAACCTATAGGTTTCCATGGCATTCCATGCTTCAAGCAACCCTGCTCAGATTGAACTGTAAAAATTTAGAAATTGAGATTTACGAACTGTAAAAGCATTTTATACGAAGATTATTAATACTTTGATGTTCACACATGCGGATAGCATTTGTATTTAAAACAGGATTGTTGGTAACTCGGGAATTGCAGGAGTACTTGAAGTTTTAGAAAGAAAATACCCGATCATCCAAAGCACACAATTTGAACGTCTTGTAACAAAAGAAAGTTTTCGATGAGCTAATTTGATTAGCTAAACAAACATGATTGGATGAAGTTTAATGAGAATTGTCTTTTTCAAAATAAGCTGTAACATTTCAAATGACATTTTGCTAACCATGAGATTTCTTTCCTTTTATCGTGTATTGAGCATTATCACTCAATGTAGATATCAATAATTTTAACACAACGTCACAGTGTCCACGTACGATCCATGGCTACTTTTCCATCAACGCAGTTTTTGTGTTAACTATGAATTCAGTAGATCTGTTGAGTAGAATGAACAGTAAAAACAAAAGTTCTGATCACGGCTGGATCAGGAAAAACTTGTTACGTCTGTCTTCATTCATCACTCGCGCTGACAGCTATATGTACTCCAGACGCGACGTTTCACTTCCCGTCACGGTCAGCATGATTCCATACAAATTTCTCAATTCGATTGTAGCGTATTCGTAAAAATGTTTACCAATACACTTACAAGAGAGAGAGTATTTCACCTTTCTAACCCTAAACCGTAAGTTAATAAAAGTGCAACTCATTAACTTCCAAAAAAACACGCGTATGATCCAAGCGATATCACCACGGGAGTCCAGACTGGACTTGTCAAAATAATATTCTAACCTTAAGTTTGTTACGTTTTTCGATGCGATTTCGATCGATCTCACCGCAACAACAGAAAGTGCCTTTAACAGTATGAAATTTCATTGACCCAAGGGCAACAATCCTACAGAGATTGAAACCAGCTAGCTTGATGAATTATTTGAAATGCGATATTTTTATAACACAGTTCAAATCAAGTCCACAAAACATCTGAAAAACTAAGCGTCATTAGAGTGTAAAGGAAAAGAAAAAAACAGTTAATAAATCGACCAGTGTAGGTTTACCTTCAAAATCGAAGTTCGTTCAATGATCCGAACCGACCAGAATGCCCAATAGATTTCAAATGGGACGTACAGTAAGAACAGAGGTAATATTCGCTGACACAAAAATTGATAAGGTTGATCGAACAATCGCACGCTTTTCGCTTGGGCGAGTCACGGAAAATTGACATCCATGAGGGTGTGTTCAAGCTATCAGCCAACCAGAAGGTCGAAAAAACAAAAGGGGCTAAATTGCCACCAATTACAAATATCAGCTGTATGCAAATCTGCAATTTCTTAATCCCAATTTTCATCTTGGATAAAAATGAAAGAAGGTTTATCGTCACACGTTTACCGATCACTCCTTTGACGAATAGTTCACTCGATCAAATAGTCGCTTCTTGGTTATCTTGTGAAGAAGCTGGCCGTTATTTAAGGTAGGCCGTCTACTCGCTCCTGTCAAAAACCGGTTTTATGCTCTCCAGATCTATTTTTAAAAATGATTTGTATAATAGTCGGCCAAAACTGAATTTTGTTTTTGTTAAGCAATATAATAATGAAGCCCTTCTAAAACTTAGGAAACAGATGACGACTGAGAAGAGTGTGGATATTTATCCAAGCGCACGAAATGATACAACTCATTTACCATGAAAAATTTAGCATACCGTTGCAAATGAGACATAAATTTATGGTATCGAGGGATTACCAAACAGTTTTAAGGGTGAAAACAGAGACAATAAATGTTCTGGCAAAAAAGCAACTTTTTTTAACATTTGGTGAAGAAAACTGCATTCCAGGTTAAAAGCTCGTTTCTTTTTTTGGGATAACAAATCTTCATCCCAGGTTTAAAGCCCCTTAGTTTATCTTCTTTTGTGGGGCCTGGGGAGTATGACAAATGGTTTCCCTGTCTCCTCCGCTTAACGTTTGCCAGGGGAATAACGTAATGGACTACTGGAAGAACCACTTTTATCAAGTGCATACTTACTGATATTGTTGTTGAAATAAACAGAATAAGGGCAATCAGAGTGACCCTAACCCAATGATATACAGAGGTACTGTTGGAAACCTACAATTGTAGCCAATTACATTATTTAAATTGTTGTAACGTAAGAAGAGTGCTTGGAAACTTTGTATGTTATACGTATGTTATCTCTTCGCAGGTGTTTTAATGTAC
The DNA here is from genome assembly GCF_036669925.1 of Montipora capricornis. Classification (NCBI taxonomy): domain Eukaryota; kingdom Metazoa; phylum Cnidaria; class Anthozoa; order Scleractinia; family Acroporidae; genus Montipora; species Montipora capricornis. Next base: position 62,145,189 of record NC_090884.1, read on the forward strand.
GTAGGGTTTTAATTTGTTTGGTAAAATAAATAAATAAATAAATAAATACATAAATAAATAAATAAATAGATAAATAAATAAATAAATAAAAACACCCCCCCCCCCCAAAAAAAAAACCCAATGGTATTACAGAACATCAACCACATACAATAATCATCCACCATCACCACCACCAATGCCCTCTAACTTGTCTTCTGCCTTCTGAACAGTCGAAATTAGGAGGAGCCGTTTGAAATTTTGCAAAAATACTCAGAGAAACAAAATTATTTATTTATACAGAATTACAGAATCTCACCATTCAATACAGATTCCATAAAGACAAAAAAATATATTTTTTATTTTTATACCTTCTTTTGAAGGAGCATGGGTCATCAGATAATGTTCCAGTGTATCCCAACCTCCTCCAATCCGGACTAACATGTGATCATTCAACATCTGCATGATAATGAAAACAAAAAAACAAGAACAAAAATTTGCAAGCTATACGGAATGACTGCTGTAATAATCTCCTATAACTGGAAAAACCAGCTCAAGTACAAAGTTTGTGTGAATCAGGGATAACAAAAAAGTTCTTGAGCTATTGAAGGCTCTTAGAATGAATTAAAAGACAGCGGAAACAGCCTTCTGTCACCATTTGAGAGTCTGGAACATAGAATTCTGTCAAAACTGTAATAATTGCATTTGTTCCATCAAACAATAAAAATAATATTGTTCATTATTGTGTTCAATGTGCAGCACCTAAAAAACTACATTACAAACTCAAAAATCATTAAAACTATCATACCTCAAAACTAACCTTTGATCTATTAACAAAGGGGTTTACCTCAGTGGAAAAACCTGTGAAACTTTTTCTTTGTTTTGTTAGCTCGTGGTAGGGTTAGGTTATTACTTGATGTTTTTTTTGCTCTTTTGTTTTCCTTTGTGTTACATCATCTGTGAGTTTCACAGGTTTTTACACCGAGGATGAGCCTAACAAAGTCATTCTCTGCCCAGTATGTGTGACAAAGAGGGACCCTAAACAACTTTTTTGAAGCCTAGGATCTAGTATCATATGGGATAGTGTTTGGTTCCTCTGGTATAAAGTGATGTAGTTCATGGCTAGGAAGCTGTATCTTCACAAAAAACTTGTTGCATTCTGCTACTAAGAAGCAGCTAAATGCTAGCAAGTTTTATGCCTCACTAACAACAATGTGAATAATATCATACATTACCCTGCGATCAATTCCCTAAAATTGTTCACTTAAATACACGCAATCACTAAGAAACTATGCAGGATATGAACACACTTACAAAGATCTTAAGATAATGATAATAATAATAATAATAATAATAATAATAATAATAATAATAATTTATTATCATTATTATTTTTATTATTAAATATTAAATGTAACAGTTAATGTAACTTAGATCAAACTCAACAATCTTAGCCCTCTTCAAAAGTCTACTGGTAATTGCGCAACATGTTATCCTTATGCAAGGTAAAAAGTTTATTAAATTTGGTGGGCGAGCAACTGATGCATATTACCAGAAATCAAATTTGGAAAACTTCAGAAAAACATGACATATTCAATCAAAGTAGTGACCTGGAACCTGGAAGAGTCCAATAAATGGGCCTTCAGAAGGCAACTGTACTGACAAAATCAAGGATTGGGCTAACCCTAAACCATAAAGTTTTGGCAAGTTTATGGCAATATGCATTATTTGTCTGTCAATTTTCATCAATTCTTTAAGTCATTTTTTTCTTTAATAATAATAATAATGATAATGATAATGATAATGATAATGATAATAATAATAATAATAATAATAACATAATTAATAACACATACACCTGCATATATGCACAATTGCACTGGTTTTCTCTTACCCTTACAAACATGGTTCGGCCAAGAATGATGTACTTTCCTTCTTTAAGTCGATGAACAATTTTTATGTTGTAGTCTTGGGCAATTTTGCAAACCTGTTTCATTAAAAAAAACCATAAGAACGTATTTACTGCGTCAGAGCTAATTAGAAACTAAGGACAGCAAATGTAGTGCTCTTCATAAGAAGAACAAGTCAAAGCCCAGGGAATATTTAAAATAAGCAAATTCTTCAACTGATATCCATGAACTTTGAATTTCTTCCCCTCTTGAATGTACAGTTAGGGGAATTTCATCCACAGAAAACTGAAAACCTCTGCCTTTCTGTATTGTGTTAATCGCAAATCTGTCAATGAAGTTTACTTAATATCAAGGCAGGAAGTCCACAAAAGGAAATTAACAACAAAACTAGAATGTAAACCACATAACACTGCCATTTTTAGCACTTTTAACCCATTGACTCCTAAGAGTGATACTTAATAGACTTTACTCTGTCTAACAACAGTAGATTTTACTCTTTTACTCTTTCTAATGCCAGATGATTTTAATAATCAATGGGTTAAAGTATCACATCTTTTTTCATCTGAGTGTAAGTGATTGATTGCTTATTATTAATTACCATGATTTTCATGATATTAAGGAGGCTCAAAAGGATTTTTAGCAGAAGGCACACCATACTTAAGCTGCTCACATTAGCTAATGAATCAAAATGGGTAGATGGAAATAAATTTGAAAACTAACCTGACTTTTTTGTATGCATGCAAGATTTGTTTCTTTGCATTCTTACGTAAAATTTAAGGAAAGATAATGTATGGATGTATTTTCATCTTTCAACAGTGTTTCCATAAATAAGTTAAGTTCTACTGAATATATTTTTGTGACATTGCTTATCATAGGTAACTCGTCAATTCTTTCCAGAGAGCATTCCAGTGACAGATCACAAATAATTTAGTCTCCAATATTAGGTCACTGGATTTTTGTAAACCATGAACTAAGTTTCAGAGGGTCTTTATCGGTGTTAACAGTTACCATGGCAACATTTGAGCTTGCGTGGACACCCTAAAAAAATTGCTTGATAATAAAAATATCAAAACGTAATCCTTTCACATTGGAAACCCACAGTTACCTCAAAACCCTTTTCGAACCACCTTATTTTCGACACGGCTTTGCGCTTGGAGAAAGAAAAATATTGATCCTTTCAGTACTATGTTGTCAAGTGAAGGTTTACCCAGGATTATAACTCATTGTTGTCATGTAAATCAAAAAATACTCTCCATAAAAGACAAACATTTCATTAACAACACTCGACTCCCGTGAGAATTTTGTTTCTACGAAAAAAAAACAATGACGTGATTTTGTGTCTTGAAGAAATCATCATCAAGATGCATTAAATAGTTTTCGAAGAGTAATTGAAGGGTTTTACTGACAAAATGACATCAAAACCTTTTAACCTTGATTACGATGTTATCTTATTCGTTTAGTAAAAATTCTTCCAGCTGTTTAGTTGCGGCAGATGTTAGGTTTATACATAAGATCGTAGAATATTAAAGTCAAATTACCTCAACTAACAGTCATTTTAGGGTTATGACAGTTATTATAAAACTAAAACTTTTTTGTCGCATTCCTCAATCTATTCTTGCCTTTTCGCAAGTCATACGAAACGTGATTCCCGCCGTTATCAATACTCGAATCAGCAATAAAGTTAAGTGATATTAGCATAATTCCCTGTCAATGTAGACAATTTTGTTTTAATATTGAAAAATCTCTGCGTTCTTGTACACAAAATTTTACCTCTAAAATCCTTTACAAAATAAAATTTCAGTCCCATTGCTAATCAAATTATCAAAAAACAATAGAACACTCTTGTAAAGTGATAAGTGAATGGATTTTGAAATTCTTCATTTCCTCAAAGTAAAACTTTTACATTTTGTAACAACATGGGCGAAAGCTACTTACTTGTTTATCCAATTCTGATTTTGGTCCCTTGCTTTCCAGAAGCGAGCAGGGTTCTTTGTCCTTCTTCCGTGAACTTCTCTGGTCTTTTGGCTTAGCGGGAACTTGTTTTCGACTTGTTACAGTGGATGTTATGGTTTTCTCGTCCTGCGAAAACTCGGTTAGACGAGAGGCAGTATTCTCCCCTTCGTCTTGATCAAACACCGAGTCAACTCCAGAATCGGAGTCTAAAGAACTGGGACTTTGAACATCTGCCTGATCTAACACATGGACCTCAAGGTTGTCCATTTCAGTCGTGCTTATTTCCTCGACATCCAAAACCTCTCCTTGAGCGTTTGAAAGTTCAGAGTCGTCATTAGCTTCGTCCTCTTCGATCTCCTTCTCCAGTTGGATCAACTGAGGTAGTTCATCAAGATCAAACCTCGCTGTCCTTCTGACAATTTCCATGAGGCATATAATAACACCCCGACAACCCTCCCTGTAATCATCAACTTGAACAACATCATTTGATTCAAACAGAATTGCTTCAGGTAAGCCGTGACTTCGACACCATACGAGAAACTGCTGTACATTTTCCCTGGAACGGAACAGTTTGATTTCTTTGCTGGTAGACTTGCCCATAGTGTGATATCGAAATTTTTTTCCAGGCACAACAACCCTGTATTTCTGTGAATACAAGTCTGCCTTTTCTTGGATGTAGTTCGCAAGTCGGCAAAGGAGGGAACCATCCTCCAAAGAGTAGAAGAAAAATTCCGGAGAAATAACCACATCGGGAAATAACTTGGCCAACCACTCGCTCTCATCCTCCATCATAGCATAAAGAAGTTCGTTTTCCTTTTCCCATCGCTTTACACTTTGTATGCTGTTAGTTTTGAGTCGTCGAAAGTTCGCTCTGTTTCTTGGTGTCACACTTATTACTAGATCCGCTAGATCTCCTGTTGCTGCAGTCATCGCCAGATCTGCCTATGTTTCCGGTTTACCCTCTTGAATTATGCCCAAATCGCCATAATGCTGCCTTCTGAGAAATCTGAGAAATTTTTGTCTGCTATCTAAAACCTCGTAATCCACCTTGATCTCTCAAAGTGAGCAAAGCGATGTTCATTTCTTTGGCCTGTATGAATAAATAGCCACGTTCAATTTCGAGCCGAGACTGTTTAATAATTCCAACAGGCGGGAATAACAAATATTGTTTCTGTTAGCGATGAGAGCACGATGTTTTCCTTTCTCGTGAAGTGATTTTCACATGCACCGTTCAACTTGTCAATTCTTTCCAGAAAGCGTCCCAGTGACAGATCACCGGAAATATTTTATATTACACGTAAAAATTCGTCTGAGAACTGCTGAAGTCGGTTAAATCTATTTATACTGCCGCGACGCTGTATTGGCAATGCAAAATTTATTCAGTTGTTTTGAAACAGCACGGAATGATATTCTAATTTGAATAGCATATGAATAGCATGTAAACTGGTCGATTCAAATAATTAAAAGTCTCCAAACCTGCTCGATGATTGTATTGTTCAAGCCGATGGAAAATGTGCACCTCCGACGGAATTATGACTTGCTGCACCTCTACATCAGTTTTGTTGAATTTGTCCCACATCGCTAAGAGACCATATCGATTTCAAAATATGCAAAGAATCTTTTACAGATGTGTAAATGACCGTAAGCTCCGTTCTTCGATTGAGCATTTACTCTGGATGAACCACATGTTGACTCCACACCTTTCTTTGAAAATTTAACCTGAAATAGGAGGAGTGTTGTTCTTCAACCGGAAGTGCAGTTACCGGAAATGTATGCAACGCTTATAATTATTTTGGTCGTCAACACCGTGTTACCAACTCGTGTTACCAAGGTTACGACGAAAGAATTCTACATTTTATCCGGCTATCACAACAAATAATGCTGTGGTGTACCTCTTTTACTAATCTTTTTCTCTGAGAATTTTCTCCGCTGTGGCTCTACAAATATCGTCAAAAATTCTCCTCCTGGTTTGTTTCAGCAAGAGGATATTCCATGCAAAGTTCCAATACATGCGTCAGATATCATCCTGGATTAGAGAATCCTCGAAAGCTTGTCAATAAAAGCCCAATTTTACTTCGAATATATCATCATGACGTCATTACTCCTTGGGTTATTTGGGGCTTGGCGTCGTTCTTCTGGTGGACGCCTGAAATTGATGCAATAAAACAAAAAATACTATTTGCTTCAAATTTCTGTTTCTACTTGTAATGTAACGAACGAAACGCAGAATTGTTTCGCGTGAGGGCATTGTGTTGTCAGTAGATGGTTCAATGACTATAAGGGAAAATACTACAAAGGAAAATTTACGAAACGAAGCGAAGGGGAACAAATTTTCTACATCTGTTCATGCCACTTTCTAAAATGGTTTGAACATGGACATATCTTTTATCCTTGAAAACTCGCTATCAGTTCGTGGTAATTTACCTTAGCAAGGAAAACTGAAGCGATTAAATGTTTTGCTAATAAGACAAATACAATAAAAACCCGAGACACGCATAGGATTTACCTGTTACTAGTGATGTTATTTCCGTCTCATATCTTTCTATTGCGTCAATGAATATTGGTCATGGGTTGGCAGCTGTGATATTTATTGCTGTGTTTTTCATGCTATTATGGATGAGGATAGACGCTCCCCATTATATTCACACCTGTAAGGAAAATATTGGAGCCAAATTAAACAAACAACCTCGTCACGGAAATGAGACGCAGAGGTGCGCAATGCCACGCAAACGCAAAAGCGACTGTCACGACAACAAGGAGACAATGAAGTCTGTAATAATAAATAGCGTAGCACTCTTTAACAAGGGTGCAATACATATTGGCTGTGCCAGACAAATCTGGTCAATTCAATGTTATTTCTTTTTATAGAAATGATAGCACCAAGGGCTAATTCTTGTTAAAGTATGCGTGTATGTAATCAATGGACCTTTTTACAGTTATGTGTTTAGTTACCCGCAGAGCTCTCGAGTCTTGAAGTTTCCAAAGAGTGAGATGCTTGCTGGAGAAAAGTGCAAGTGTTCTGTGTTTTTGTGCCGGAGGCGCCAAAATTTGTAAGGGGTCAGGGGGCATGCTCCCCCGGAAAATTGTTTAAATTTGCACCTCTCAAATCGGTGGAAATGCACCGTCAAGTGCTGCCATTTAGTTTTCTTCATGCTGATTGCTAAGGGACGGCCATTAGAAAAGTAATTGGGGGGGGGGGGGAGGGGAGGGTGGGCGAAGTACCAATAAAAAAATCCATGCAAGGAAAAGTAACTAAAATTATTGCATTGGCCTTCCACATATTTTGCACAAATCTCAAGAAGGCATGCAGGAAAGCATCCTGTGTGCAAAACAGCTCTTTGAATAAACTTCCTGCTGAATTTTGGTCTTCTTAATAATCATACCTGATACGAAAAAATATATCTGAGGCTAGTAAGCTTATCATAAATTTTAATAGCTGTCAATTTCAGATGTAATTATTAATAACTTTTAATAAATTTGAGCCTGAAACATTCCTGCCGTGACTTGTTGTTCGCAATGCTGTTTACATGTAAAATTTCAGCAAAGCAAGATGAACTTGCTCAGTACCAATGTTCGCACAATACAGGTTTAGGTGGATACCTTGTGTATGAAAGGCCATTGTGAGCTGTATCTTAGAATATAAATTAATCTACTTTCGGATACGTTCCCAGGTAGCCTATATTTAAATTATGCCCTTGGCTAAATGAACAACTGAATGATTTAATACTTTTTTTGTTTAGAACGGTTTTCAATTGAATGTCGCAAGTAATTAGCGAATTGCTTTGGCTTTGCATTACTTCACTCAGTGATTGGTTCAAAGTTCTCGCGTCACTTTTTCAACCAACCAGAAGTGAAACCTAAACCAATCGTGGCTCGCGCGTGCACATTTTCCCGCTCTTTGTGTCGGCTACGTGTAATTACTTCGAGTTTTGATTGTTTACTGGATTGTCTCAGTCCTTTTTGATTGGCCAAAGTAATTACTTTGGTTTTAGTTTTACGACACTCGATTAAAAATCGCTCTGTTACATCAAGGGAAAAAAATATTCGTGCACAACATCTTGACAAAATAAATATTCATTCAACCCCACCCCCCCTTCCTCCATAACGTTTCTTATGGTCCGTCCCTAAGAGAGCCCATGTTATAATGATCAGCCTAAGTTAACATATCCGCGTATACTTCATATATTAAGGGTGAAAGCCCTGAAGAAACAAGAAAATTGGTCGCACACGAACAAATTGAAAGTTGGCCGAAGTTCAGTGACAGTGAAGGAACGAAATCGGAATTCACGAGCACTTTTGAAAGCTTAAAAGGGAGTTACCTGTGAGAGAAGTGCCAATGCGTGAGGTGAGAAATGCTCTTGTCGGCGTGAGAGCGTGAGATTGCATCGAAATGCGTGAGACTCACGCTCAATGCGTGAGACTTGAGAACTCTAGACCGTCACTATTACCTGGCCTTTTAATTGCAAGTGAGGCTGGAGTTGACCTTATTACGACACGGACCTCCTTGCTTTTCTTATGTTGATGATGCTCTTCTCATGCTAATTAGTTGGAATTTACTTAAGAAAAGCAGTGGCGTTTCTGTCAAAACAAGGTCAACTCTAAGCCTCACTTTCATTCATAGGCCAGGTAACTAAGCACACAACTGTAAAATGGTCTGTTACCTAAGTTATGGAAGTTTTATAGTAGCCAGCTCTTGTTAAACCAATCAGTGACCATGGCCCGCGCGAAACAATACTTACACGCGATTAGGAAGTTCCGGATGCTGCTCCAGGAAAATTTTGATTTCAAAATACATTCTAAAATAGCAAACAAACGATGCTACCGTTTAATTTAGAAGCTGATAAACATTTGTCATCCGATATTGTGCAATCAGTGATGTCATTATTACAGAACGACAGGTTTACATAATGACCGACGCAATCAGCTTCCATATAAGGTCATACAGTATATGAGCTGATGACCGAGATTGAAACAACACGCCAGATTGAGATTTGATCTTGAAATAAGGCGAACGAAATTATCGTTTCCATTTCTTCCTGTATCATCTCAGCTTTTTCAACACAGTGGTATATCCAATGTGCGCTGATGAATTGATTGTTAAATGGGCATACCTTTAGAAATTTAGCTCGACAAATTAACCTGTTGTAGCATGAGATAAATTGAAAATTATTGCTGTAATGAATATCGACACTTTTGTTCTGTTTCTGTAATTAAAGGCCCATGTTAACCCAAAAGACATTGTGCGCCGCGTTGAAATTTCGCACAGACGGAAAATCCGAAAATCACCTGCGAGTACCCAATCAAAACGCTAGAACTATTTCAAAACAACAACACAAGCGCGCGATGTCCTTTGGGTGAACATTGGCCTTCAAATGCGCCTTTTGACAAATGGAAATGGGAACTTTTCTCCGTTACGAACTAATGAGATTTTGCTACTCTGTTGAGTTTTTCGTAATTTCTCCAATACAACATTGGAGGAAAGTACTATGATTTAATAAAAAATCTTTGCTCTAAGACAAAATGTTGTATAAAAGTTTCCGATAAAAGAACAGAGTATTTTGATTATTGCAAAGAAGTAAGACAAGGTTGCATACTCTCTCCTATGCTACTTAACTCATACTTGAATGAAATTCCTTCTCTACTTGACCGAGAAGACACAGATCCCATAATTTTACCTAATGGATTTCACCTTAATTGTCTACTTTATGCTGATGACTTAGTGTTGATTTCTCACTCAGCCAAAGGCCTTGGAAATGCGCTATCCATCCTGTCTGTCGGTGAATCCTAAGAAAACGAGAGTTATCATCCTCCAGAAGAAATACAGAAAATCCGTCCTGGATAAATTTCATTTTCAGACTAACCAGCATGAAGTAAACTTCTCTTCCAAAGAAAAGTTTAGAGATAATTGCAGATTTAACTTAAAAGGCAAAGTTAGACTATCCGTTTTCGCTACTCGTCGCTTTCTAGATTTCACGAAGAAAATACCACTTCCTGTAACAAATAAAGTTTTCGATTCACTTTTCATACCGATCCTCCTATATGGTTCAGAGGTATGGAGTATTTCCGAGAAGGATGATTTCAACACCTGGGAAAAAGACATTATTGAAAAAACACATATTTTCCTTTGCAAACAGTCTTAAGGAGAAAATAAACATTGTCCGAACGTTGTAGCCAGGAATGGACTTGGCAGACTTTCCTTGAAATTTGCAATAGATACAAACATTTAAAAATTTTACATCCCTTTGCAAGCACTGCCAGATCACAATATTGCCAGACAATGTTTACAACTCAATCGGGGATGCCGCTAAAAATTAAAAATCTATGTGATAAATACGTACAACTC